>NC_135734.1:15775000-16075000 GCF_041903045.1 Epinephelus lanceolatus
GGGTGGCTATTTTGAAGAAACTAGAATATAAAACATGTTTTCAGTTATTTCACCTTTTTTTGTTAAGTACATAACTCCACGTGTTTATTCATAGTTTTGATGCCTTCAGTGAGAATCTACAATGTAAATAGTCATGAAAATAAAGAAAACGCATTGAATGAGAAGGTGTGTCCAAACTTTTGGCCTGTACTATATATATATATATATATATATATATATATATATATATATATGTATATATATATACACATACATACATATATATATATATATCCCACTCTGGGGTTGAGGTGAATAAAAGAACTGTGTTGTGACCTAAATAACATGCTGTTGCCATCTGCAGAAAGTATTAAAGCATGAAATCCCGTATTTTTAATGTACGAAAGCATCCTGTATCATAACTACAGGTGTGCCATTTGCAACAAACCTTACCGCGTGAAAATCAGTTGAAAATTCAGTGAGTTATTCTATTTTACTTATGCATACAGCTCCTTCCTCAATAGAAGTGAATGCACTGTGGAGGCGAAGCGAGACCCATCCAAGATGGCGGCCGACGAGGACGTCGGCTCCGATAGGCAGCAGCAGTCAATGCAGCGTCTATGTATATATGTCTATGATTCACACCGTCAGCCAGTGATTTAGCCGTTTGAAAAGTCAGGTGTGTGTACATGTGCATAGTATGTTCTGAGACAGACTATATAAAACTAAAGGAAAATATGAGAAAAGGAATGGTCACAATGACAATGACAGTGTTCAAGGAGACAGACTTTGGTGTCAGCTCTGTGAGAATCAGTGGAGGGGCACTGCAAATCACACTTTAACCCACCATATCTGCAGAGGCTAACACGCAGCTGCTGGACAGAGCCATGGTCTGTTTGGGGACCCACAACAAGGAAAACTAACGCACATATTCAGATAAAATAACGTCAGCAAGCATCACATACGGTGTGTTTTTTATAATCGGGTTGAAGGACTGTCACTGTGTTTGTGACTGTTCCTTCTTTTATATTTTTCTTGATAAACCCAGGGAAGCACAATATAGACCAGTTGCCAGGCAACCACTGAAGACTTCAGGAAGTTACTGATCCCAGCTGTGTCCGACATTGACTGATAGCAACCAAGGCAGCAATGAAATGTCAATTATACTTAAAATAAGTATAGGTATGTAAGAAGTTTAAGGTTTCACTTTGCTAGGCATAATGTAATTTTAAAATAATTTTTAAATTAGTTGAGTTTAAATGAGTTGATGCTGGCATGCTACTATGGTTTTGTGTCTCCAAATGGCAAGGAGGCCTTCAGGAAGTGATTACACTTCGTAATTACAGATCAGTGCATCCAAGAAGATATTTACAACTATTTATTTACACAAATGTTGAATGATAGTACACATGTTGGGTAGTTAGTGAAAGGATGCACTGTGACGGTTTGAGGTTGTATTGTGCTGTATTTCATGTCTTCATGTGAAAAAGTGGATATAACGACATCGGTATCAGTTATCAGTCAAGTTGTTACTTATCAGTATATCAGCATATCAGATATCAACAAAAAAATCCAATATTATGCATCCCTAATTTAATGCATAGTATGTGACTTCAGGCATAGTGAGGGTTTGTGTTCACAATCACATACTAAGATTCTGCCAACTACACACTCAGTCTGTGTGTACTGCATACTGCCTACTAAATGAAATATCAAATATGCCATTACCAAAAGACTGTTCACACTTGAGTATACCCAAGCAAGATAGTCATGTCATGACTGTATCACATGACTGACAGCCGGTGTGACAAGGCCAGTGGCTCTCAAACCTCTGATAACATCTCAGCAAATTTACAAACAGACCTTATTTGGATAAACTGACCATATATTTGGAAAGGAAATAGTTACTTTCGCGCCTTAAAAAAATATTAAAACTTAATAAAATGGCATATTAAAAGCTTTGAGCCTGGCTCAAAATCTCCACTACTGCAGAGTCTTAAGAGACACAATGCATTGTGGGGCAGTTGAGTATGACCAGTAAGCTTGTGTCTCAAACACAATAAATACTACTAATGTAGTATACATCCAGGCATTTTAGCAGGCAAATAAATCCACATACTATGCAGTATGAACACATTACATACTGAATTTTACGTCATACTTAGTATGAACAATATCTCCGTGCATGATTTCGAACACAGCCATAGTCTGAGTTATATACTCCTATCAAACTATAACAGGTCCTTTTCACAGTTCAGTTTTTGTACTGATCAAACAAAAAAATATGAGATATATAAGTGTTAATTAGGAAGCTTCAGAGGTGCTGATAAGCAGATCTGTTACCTTTCCACAGATTACCCATCTCCTCCTTTGTCCAGTCTTAACACTAAGCTAACCAGCAACCACAGCATAACATTTATAAGAGTAATATCAATCTTCTCATCTAACTTTAGGCAAGAAAGCAAGTGAGCTTATTTACTTTACTGAGTGAAAATGTGTCCCATTGTCTTTTCCATCATATAAGACTCTAAAGACCCCACTATTAAAACAAGCAGCCAAATAAATGAATAAACTCATCAACATAAAATTAATAAATGACAATTTTGTTAATCAGTTTGTGAATTTGATTTATGACATAAAAATACCAACAATATTAGCTTCTGCTACAAAAGAACTTGCTCGCTTTTTTATACACTAATACCAAACTTTGCTTCAAGTTAGTGTAGTTAAGTTTTTTGTCTATTATTTATACAAAAGCAACAGAGTACACATGTGAGACACTGAATGAATGAACTCTGAAGGAGTGAAAACCATTCACTTCCCTTTACCATTAACACCATTCAGCACTATTTCACCACTTTGCTTCCTCATTAAGAACTGATCATAAGACCCAAGCAGAAAAAAATACACACACATAGAATAGTTGGTGGAAAATGAGTCAAGCATCACCAATATTCTGAAAAGAAAGTTATGTATCTTGAGAGCCCATCAAGGAAGTGTCCACAACCATTCATAAATAAACTGTTTCAGTATGACAGAGTGCTGCATCAACTTGGAAATTACCCAGTATCGGAGACAGAATTGTGTACTAAGTTCTAGGTCCACCTATTACAACTAGAATACCACATCCTTCCAAACACTTCCCCTAACAGAAAGGGAGGCAACCGAGAAAGACAAGGTCAGTGCGTGGGGGTTGGTGGATACTGCACCCAATCACAGACAATATAAATTGCAATCCAGTAAATCATATTATGTCAAAGGAGCTTACAACACCAAGATAAACGTTTACCAAAGGAGCTTTTGCTTCAACTAATCTGTTTGTTTGTGACAAAGTCAAATAAATATTTTCACAATAATCTGAAAGGAGAAATGAGATCTTAGAGCATTAAGTGACTGGTCAAGGTTTTGCCCTAACAATGCCAAACAATACAGACTTTAACACCACATGCTGTAATACAGATCCCTTCACTAATTACTAGTTTAAAGTCAGTCCAGTGTGTACTAATATAAGCACTCCACTGGAAAAAGGGGGAAATACAGAACAAAGAAGGGTTCTTTTTTTAGTCAGTAGTCAACAAACAGGCTTGTTTGTCTCAGTCCCTCAGTCAGCATGGCTGCAACGACTGGCCAAATAAATAAATAGTCCACACTCATTGAAGATAAGGTGCATATTCCTCTGTAAGCACACACACAAATAGATTTGTGTTACACCTAGCCAATCAATTTGGCTTTCCTAGTCCAGACATTCACAAATGGCTATCAGTGAGAGTCTTTCTTACTCACACTACATTTAAATTGCAGCATGTGTACATTTTTTTATGATTCTGTACAGTCTGAAGTTCTGGATTAGTGAAGCCAGTCTATCATTAGGGGTGTAACGATCCATCAATCTGGATCGATACATTGATTCAATGATCAACCATCCGATCTCATAGATGCAAAGTGAAAACATTGATCCATATCGTCTTCTTTTATTTTGAAAGTCTGTGTCACTGTCAAACAGCGGCAGGCAGACTGCAAGCAGCTAGGTGAAAGACAATGACTGTAGCATTATTCACTTGGGAACAAATCAGCAGTATGGAAATATATTGGATTTTGGAGAAAATCCAGGTCAACAGACAGAGCACATGCCGTATGTAAAAAATGACGTTACGAGATAAAACACGACGTAACATTACCTGCCTGGCCGGGCATCTCACTCTTTTAACTTTAACATAAGCTTCTCTCTTTCAACATGGTCAGTCTGAAAAACGTGCATGCAGACTGAAACTGAGCCGTGCTGTTCTGTCAGGAGATGCAGCGACTTCAACTAATGGTGAGTACCCAAAATAATAATGTTAAATGTCATTTGTTTAGCTATGAGGGGGAAAAAAGTCTGCTAGCCGCTAGGCTAATTTACGCAATGTCAACATGCTTAAGCTAATATTGGGTGACTTGCAAAAACAGTGTCTCTGAACCTTGACAGCTATTACTGCACTTAATATGATACCTTTGTTAAACGATGTTGTTATTAATCCATGTTTTATCGCTGTTGGGAGAAGTGTGCCTTTAGGGTTTTTGGCCAGACAGCCCTGAAGTTTTAGGAAACAGAAGATGGTTTGGGTTCAAATTAAAACATTTCTTCCAGAAAGGGCTCTCTGTCAGAAAGCCCTGAATGTTAACTTATTCCATGTGCTGTTTTATGTGTGTTAGTGAAGTCAGTTTAAATCAAACTTCACTGCACTTAGGCAGTTCCATTTATTTGCATTAATTATGTGCTGTTTTTATCTTTTATGGCCAAAAGCAGAAAAGAAAGAGGTGGCAGCTTCTTCTCTAACAGATTTGGTATATAGCTATATAATATCATCTCATATCAACTGCAAGCCCCTAAATTGCATCGAAATTGTATCGTGGCAGACTATGTAATATTGCCAAATATCGTATCATTGTCCAAAGAATTGATATATGTCGTATCGTGATGAGACCAGTTATGTTTTACACCTCTACCTATCATCTCCTATTTCACTGCCAATCACGAGAATGCATGGTGCATGCATGGTCATTGTGCTTGGTGGTGGCTTGTGGTGCAGAGAGACGGGGGCAGGTCTAACCTACTGGTGACGTGTTTCTGTTGTTGCCGTTACCAGGCTGTTGGGTGACAGTGCTGTCTTCTGTGAGACACTGCAACGCATCTGTAAGTTTTCTCAGCACTGTTTTGATTGGTTTAATAAATCGGTTAACACAAGCACTTTACTCTCATCTCCAGCTCATAGTGAAACATTGCAATGAGTATGTGTTGCTAGAACTGTTGAATAAAGCATACTGGACATTGGCTCATTTTTAGCCTTGAAAACGGGTCCAAAACATGTTCACCCGTTTTCCCTTTAGTGGCTTACTTAGATATAATCACTGTGTCACTACAGATTTGACTACATAATTTTGACCAATGGTGAAAGTATGAGTGTGTGTGGCTTGCTGTGTGGGGTGTATTTGGCCTCCTGCATGACTCCTCTACAAATATAAGTTTCTGTAGGAGACCTTAAATGATGACTGTGTAAACCCTGCCTGTTGGTTGGTATTTGAAATGCATGCGGTAGGGTAATGAAAGTTTTATGGTCATGTTTACGGTCATGAAATGGAAAATAAAAAAGCATCCCCTGCAGCCCTCACTGCCACAGCAAAACATATGAAAATAAGTTAAGGGCATTATGTAAAACACTGAAAACAAACATTTTCTCACCGTCAACATTTCTTGTGAGGGTGTATTTACTAGAATAGCTGAGATGACCAGTGGAGTCTATAAGACCACACTGCTGAGGCAAAAACTAATTTTCCATAACAGGGAAAAATGACTGATGACGAATGTTTTTATGTTGAAAGCGGGAGGATTTTGCTCTTGCTCAATCAGTTTATCATAGCAACAAAAAACGTCTTAGAGACGCCACTCTCGTGAGTGTACAGTTAGAGACAAGAAAAAGAGAAATAACTCAAAGAGGGCCACCAGAGAACCTCTTCCTTCCTCTCTCCCTCCCTCCTTTTCCTTCCTTTCTCTCACCATGTCATGATTGAAGCATGGGCCTGGCTCTTCCTCTGTGTGTTAACCTTTGATCAGACGCGCTGACATTAAAACAAAGTCTGGACTCTTCTGTTCTACAGTAGTAAAAGAAGATTTCATGAGAGAGATTTCATGAATCCAAACCCTATAAAAGAGAAAAGGCTTCCATTTGAACTGCACAATGTTTCCACTTCCTCTTTTTTTTTTAGCCAACCCTTGACAGGTGTGTTAACTTCACCACAGTGACGTCCACATCTTTCCAAATTTCAGGAAGAGCAACTTTAACGACTAACAAAATGTGGCCAAAACATGTAGTCAGTCTGTCTGTGATTGCATCATTTTAACGACACACATTTCATTGAGTTCCTTTCCACATGAAGCAGAACCAGGCTTAAAGACTAGAATTTCTCTTCCAAAACTTTTTGCTGGCCATCACTTCAACATGTGCTTGTTTAACATCAGTGTAACCTCTTGGTCTGTTGAATGATTTAAAATGGACAAAGAAATTGTCCTTTTTTTTGCAGTAACCAGATAACTTCCACATGATGTAATCAAGAAACCATTCCCTAATTGAGGTGAGGAAATAAGATAAAATTGGTGAATTAAATGGAAATTAATTCAATTCAAAGGTCAACTAAAAGTAAAACACACTGAATAAGTCAAACTAAGAACTTAAGAAGCTTGGGGTGTCGGTGGCTTAGTGGTAGAGCAGGCGCCTCATGTACAAGACTGTTGTCACAGCGGCCCGGGTTAAACTCCATCCTGTGGTCCTTTGCTGCATGTCACTCCCTCTCTCTCTCGCCCCTTTACGCTTGTCTGTCCTGTCAAATAAAGGTTAAAAATGCTCAAAAATATCTTTAACAAGCTTAACTGTTCGGTCAGTTGGAGTAAAGAAACTGTGCTCGCTCACTCCTGACACTACAAGACATGAAAATGCGACCTGAATCCAAGTAGTCATTATATTTAGAAATAGTCCTTATGGTAGGTCTATTTCTAAGACATGTGCTTGCACTGGACACAACCAGGAGTACACATTTGTGTCAACTATTTTACACAATGTGTAGTCCACTACAAACCCACAACAATGTAGCATCTCATAAAAATTAACCATCTGTTTGACCTGTTCATTGTGATCAAGCTCAGCTTTGCTCAGCTTCCTCAGTATTGGCTGGACAAACTGTCTGGAAAAGCCAGAACATCTTTCCAGCTAGGCCCAAATCATTGTGGATTTTGAGAACTTTTGCTGTTGTTTTTTTGTCATTTAACTGATATCTTAGCAGACTTATGCAAGACATGACCTATGAGACATCCAAAGACAGATAGTTTTATATAATACAGAATGAGAAAATTACCTGCCCTGACCCAAAAAAATGTACAAAACTAAATGGCCAAAAGAATTCTCCAACTTCTTCAGACCAACTATTGTTTTGCACCAAATATGACAGCCTCCTCATTTACTGCAATGAGACCACTGCTTTGGCACAGTGGGAGGTCCTGACAACGAAGGTTGCACAAAAAACGCAGCGCTGTCTGGCTAAAACGCTGACCACATACACTGCTCAACTTTTGCCACAATATTATCTAGTAACACAGTGTTGCGTTCAAGTGCAAATTCAAGGTAGAATGCCTTGTAATGCGAACCACATATTTCTACTGTTTACCACACAAACACTGGGAAAATATGATTACCCAAGATCCAAATGACACTCCCAAGTTGTAAAATTGTGCAGTGTTTTAGCATCTGATGAGTCCGTATGCTGTAGCAACAAGGCCATACAAAGACACTCCTTTATGTTTTTTTTTCTTCTTTTTAACGCTGCTATTTTCAGTCAGAATGTGGTGTTAACCTGATTGATTCCAATAACCTGGTTTCTTGCGAGCACATATGTAGTCACTGTAAGGCGATACCTGCAGACGCCTAACACCCTTGGAGAGTGTGCATGTGGCAGGACACAGACCAATCAACACGGACGGGCACAGAGCGCTGTCACTGACAGAAGCAACAAAGTCAAACATTATTGATTCTCTGCAACAGGTTGTATTGAGCATATTTCATTACATGTCAAATGCAGTTTTTTTAAGAACTGTCAAGACTAGGGTCAAGACTCCATTTCTCTGCCACAGTCTCTCTAATACAAACACAGACACTTAGAGTTACAAATTATTCAGCTGCACTGTAAGCACAAAACTTGGTTCCACAGACAGGTAAAGTTTTACAAGGTGATGTCACCTTGGGCCAGGCTGGCTGATTCCTGGTCCTGGCATCTACTGCAAACTTAATGAATACAATAGATGAGATAGGGCTGACTCAGCTGACGTCAGCCAAGGGAACAACAAGGACATTAGTTCATTCAGTGAAGGCGCCAATCTGTTTTAGGACAGCATCAGAAGACATCAGTGAAGCTAGCATATTACATGATATTACAAGAGCCATAGGAGTAATCCGAGGGGGTTCAAGGAAGTATATGAGTCTTTTATAATCACATCACTTAGTGGCCTTTAAAGCAGGTGTGTATGTGTGTATGTGTGTGTGTGTGTTTATACATATGCACTTATCTGACATATAGAGGCTATTTTCAGCACTGACTTCATAAAGGGAGCTCACATATCATCTGTCCAGAGGCTCAAACACTACAATATTGACCCGGCATTCTTATGTGCCGTTGTGTATCCAAATAGTGCACAGATTTTAAGCAACATTTCCAGTAACTCTCCTGTCGCTCTGATATATCATGGCATTTTCCTGCTGCCTTCCTCTCAAGATGGGATTTGTATTGTTGTAAATGAATGTATTGAGTCACACATTGAGTCAACTTGATTTTTTATTCTTCAGTTTTGGTAGTTTCTCTGTGACGCAGAGGTGGTAGCAATGACTGGCAACAACAGGTTAATGCTGTGTCTACAGAGAAGGCTAAAGCAAGTCCAGTACCATTGTTTTTTGAAAATCTGTCTCAATCAGCTTTTATTTCATCTTTATCTCTTGATCAATGCTTCCATCTCGGCTAAGCATACATTTTTAAATGAAATTTTGGCTTTTTTTGTGCAATTTCTCATTATTTAAAAATGAAATACACAGGGAGCTGTTGTGAAGAAACATACTCATAATATTTGAAACAAACTATCATTGTCAACATTTAACTCTGGCTTATAATTATAAATAAGTTCATATTATGCACAAAGGAACTGTCATGGCCCTAAAAACAATACTGTACCGTACATCGTACCTGTGGTGCAGGCTCTGCACGGATGTGTACCCTACACCATAGCCTGACATGCACCTCCCCAGTAATGTAACTGCATGTCGCAGCGACGCAGACCTCCTGTTAATTTTTGCAAGCTGAAAACCATTTTCTTCACAGAAACAAAGCTTTGATTTAGCTTTATTTTACAGATAAGAAACTATAAACTGTGAAGACAATAAAGCCCCCTCAAAATGGCATCTTAAGTCCTGTGTGTGATTTATCCTGACTTCAGATTAATAAAACAAGTAGCCTATAAATGCTCAAAACAGCGCAGGCCACATGCATAGGCTACGGCGTAGGCTCTGCATTGAGCTGACACAGAGATATGTCATACGATCAACAGCCAGCATTACACTCCAGCATGTCTTTTACAAAGTAAAAGCTCAGAGAACTTCCTCCACCTCTGCATTAGCCTAAAATCATGTGTGGACACTAACAAGTTAAACTTGATTTCTCACCTGAGGGGCTAATCCCCACAGCTATGGCTCACGAGGCAATTTTTTGTTGTCGTTATAATGATAGGATTGTGGGTCGTATAGCTCTGGATATTTTTTTAACCTTAAAAATTTGTCAATTCGTCATTACAACTACTACTAAGTAAAAGTGAAACTAATACAACTACATTCCTCAACTCACAGTCTCTTTGGGATCTAGATCAAAATTTACCAAGCAACACCCCCATTGTCATATTCAGTTGCACAAATACAAAGCGCATAATTCTGTACACATAGCTTTGTTCTACAATAGTTAGTGAAAGGGATATAATCCTCAACGGAATGTCAACTTGCACGATAAACGCATCATGAAAGATTGCAACACTGCACTAAGAGATTTGTTGAGTTAATTGAAAGAGTATCACCAGAAAATTGCACTTTAAAATGTAGCTATCATTCTTCTGATGGTGCCTTTGTGTTCAGTTCACTGTTCAGTTTGTTCAGTAAAAGAAATAATTGGAAATAATTTCCTTTCATTTTCTTAATCCACCAAGCAAATGGTTGTATTTTAGCAGTACACTGAAAGCAGCAGAGAGGCGGAACTGAGTGCACTGAAATATCTATTTATCGCAAGCAACATCATTATTACAATATTCAACATTATCTCATATGGCATTTTCCTCATATTGTACAGCCTTAGTTAGCGACACAACAAATGATCTATGGCAAAAATATATACTTCTGTTTCTGCAACAGCACCACCTAATTTTGGTATAAAATCTTAAGCTTCATTTTTAAAACCACAGCTCTCTTTTTCTCACCCTGGCTTTCTGAAAAACATAAAACAAGGGACCAAATGCAGCCTGTTTGGCAACTGCTTCTCTGTTGTACCACATATTCCACATGCTTTGTGTATCACAGGGTTAAACAAGGTTTGGCTGACCAACATCTGTTGGCAGTGATAAACTCACTGATGATTCTTTCACTTTAAGCACATCATAAACACACAACACTGTCTAACAATTTTCGAAGGACAGCAGAAACCTTGTGAAAAGACACTTGACAAGGCACGTCTATTTGATATATTGTGTAACGTGACTTATGTGACTAATACTAAATATACATGGCTTACCAACATACAACATAAAAGCAACAGGTCTGCATGAAAAACAAACATGTTTATGTTTAATATACACCCACTGGAGAGCAGAAAGCTGTGACCTGGTTATTTCTACTGAGTTTCACTTTGAACTACTACACAGGATGTTCCCAGACTGTGATTCAATTGAAGAAGAGTTTGTGCAATACCTGTTTACAAACTAAAAACTACAATCCCTTCTATAACAATAAAGACGTAACTTAATTGGCCTAGAGTAATAAATGGCATCACAGGGTCTTGTTTCAGTCATCGGTGTGTGGATAGCTGTTGTGGCGTTTGTCCTTTATCAATCATTGACCGATACCGAAAGTGAATTCTAGATGTAGTTCCTGACACTGCAGAGCTACTTTACACCCCGCCCTCAGCTTTTTCTAATTTACAGGACACCGGAGAGTACCTTAATTTAAATCCAGAGCACAGAGGACTGAAAGCACCAACCAATATTTGCTTATCACAGCCTTATCTCACCATACTAAATGGTAGATAATATGCAAAATGATTACAGTTGTGTACATTGCACATTGTGTCAACGTCACATAGCATGTCCAGCAAAGTGCTCTATTCTGCACTGTTAGTCTACTGATCAGTCAGTCTATGAAACGTCAGCATTGGGCAATCACAATTACCAAAAGCTGTAGGTGATGTCATCACTTGGCTTGTTCTGTTTAAGCAACAACCCAAAAGGTAAACCTATTTCATTTACTATCATGGAAGACTGGGAAAACTAGCAGATATTGTCATTGAAGAAGCTAGAAACTAGGCCTGCGACTAACAGTTATTTTCACTACCAATCAATCTGTTTGTTATTTTTTCTGATTAATCAATTAGTTGTTTTGTCTATAAAATGTGAAAAAAAAAGGTTAAAATTTCAATCAGCGCTCCCCAAAGCCCAAGACTAGGGATGCACCGAATATTCGGTAACCGAATATATTCGGCCGAATATTGCAAAAAAAACACACATTCAGTATTCGGTGGAATAAGTTAAAAGCAAGGCCAAATAATAGCGGCGTGTTTTGATAACGCAATCAAACAGCGTGCTGTGACGGGCGGAATAAAATGTCGGCAGTGTGGCGATCTGTCCCTCACTGCACTTGCATTTGAGACTAAAAATAGTTTTGAGCGAGCAAAATAGGCTTAAATCATTCAGCACGCTGTGCAAGCAGCCTACAGATTTCAACCACCAGCAGAAATGAAAGGCGAATCCCATCGGTTGTGGGTTGAACGGGGGTCACAGACACAGACAGTAACATTAATGTATTCCTGTCAAATACGGCGGCCATCGGCTTAACGTTACCGGCGACGGAGAAGTCGGTTCCAATAATATCCTCTTCTTGGCGTCATGACTGCCCAGTAGTACCTGAACAGCCGAGCCAGCCGAACACAGGTATGTGACGTGTCAGAGGAGAAACGAGCCATTCACGGTCCACAAACCTCACCGCACTTTAGGGACTGTTCGTTACTTATGAAGGGACTTGTCAGGGGAGGAGGGTGGCTGGTTGATTTTTATTTTATTTATTTATTTTATTTTGATCCCCTCTATGTTAATCACTCATTGATGCTGTTTTTGAAGTATGAATAAGTCAATAAGTAATTTATTCCATTGAAATATAATTGATGTATTATAGAAAAGTGATTTATCTTTTTATAAATGACAAAAGGCACATCTGCCTCATTTTCGCTGTGGTATCGTGATACTACTCAGAACCATGATATTTTCATTGGTATCGCAGAGTGGGTCCCAATTTTGGCACCGTGACAACACTAATCTGGAGGGGGTTCATCTGCAAAAACTAATGAAAAACTAAACAATGATATTCGGTATTCGGTACTCGGTATTCGGCCAAGCGTTTAATAATATTAGGCTTCAGCTTCAGCCACAAATTTTCATTTCGGTGCATCCCTACCCAAGACAACATTCGGAAATGTCTTGTTTTGTCAACATCCCAAGGATATTCAGTTTACTGTCATCAAGGACTGAAGGAACCAGGAAATATGCTCACATCTGAGAAGCTGTAATTAGAGACTCTTGACTTTGACAATTACTCAAACCAATAAATCAATGATCAAATTAGTTGACCATTAATTTTAAAAACTAAAAACTACAATCCCTTCTATAACAATAAAGACATAATTTAATTAGCCTAGAGTAATAAATGGTTTCACAGGGTCACGTTTCAGTCATCGGTGTGTGGATAGCTGTTGTGGCATTTGTCCTTTATCAATCATTGACCTGCTACCGAAAGTGATTACTAGATGTAGTTCCTGACACTGCAGAGCTAATTTACAGACCGCCCTCAGCTTTGTCTGATTTACAGGACAAAGGAGAGTACTTTCATTTTACCACCAACCAATATTTGCTTATCACAGTTATCTCACCATACTAAATGGTGGATGATATGCAAAATGATTACAGTTGTGCACATTGCGAAAGTGTCAACGTCACATAGCCTGTCCAGCAACGTGTTCTATACTGCACTGTTAGCCTACTAATCAGTCAGTCTATGAAACATCAGAAATGAGCAATCAGGTGATGCAGGTGATGTCATCACTTGGCTTGTTGTGCATAAGCAACAACCCAAAAGGTAAAGCTATTTCATTTACTATGATGAAAGACTGGGAAAACTAGCAGACATTGTCATTGAAAAAGCTAGAAACCAGGCCTGCAACTGAGCTGTTGATTATTTTCATGATTAATCTATTAGTTGTTTGGTCTATAAAATGTAAGAAAATGGGTGAAAATTTCAATCAGTGCTTCCCAAAGCCCAAGACGACATTTGGAAATGTCTTGTTTTGTCAGCATCCCAAGGATATTCAGTTTACTGTCACTGAGGAGTGAAGAAACCAGGAAATATTCAAACATTAGAAAAGCTGTAATCAGAGACTCTTGGCTTTTTTTTTCTCAAAAATTACTCAAACCAATAAATCAATGATCTAATTAGTTGACGATTGATTGATTGATTGATCAATCAATGAATTGTTGCAGTTCTACAAGAAATAATTGCCTAAATTTTGGGCATTCTTTCTTTAAAATGACTTAAGTGATTCAGCTATTTACAGGTCTTTATATTTTATTAACATTTGTGTGAACCTGAAAGGTGTATTGCCTGAGTTGGGATACTCTGGATTAAACCCACAGCTAGACACAAAACTTCCACTAGAATCACTCAAATCTAAACACAGGGGGGCCGGGTATCTTCCAGGGTACCCATAAACCCCGGCTATGCCTCTGTTCTACTTAACGTTCTTGCTATCGGACCAGTTTCTTTCCCAATCATCACCTACCTTCAACGCATACTTGTCTGCAGTCTTCTTCTGGAAAATTTCGAGCACCTTGCCATTGATGCCCAGCCCCAGCACCTGGCTGGTTACCTTGTAGTCATCCGTGATGGCATTCTTCTTGATCTGTAAGGAGGGTCTGGCGTGGAAGGGGGGGAACTGGCCCGTAGTGTTCAGCCCGCCCGGGTTCCTCTGCCCCGTCGGGTTGGGAAACAGTGGCTGGTTCTGTGCGTTGGACAGCATGCTCTTGGTTTGGGCTGAGACGAGCAACCGCCACCTCTCAACAACACTTGTGTCCTTTTCCTTGAAATACAGACCAAGTCTTCTTCCTGGGTTAGCTGGCCTCTGACAAACTGTTCGCGGTGTAGCGGCCAGGCCCGAGAAATAACCGGCAGCAGTCCCGACGTTACAGGTTAACAAAGTCACTCGGTTAGCCGTTAGACTGCTAAATTAGCTAGCTGTTAGCATGCTAGCTTGATCCTATTCTTGACCTGTGATTCTCGGCTAACAACTCAGCTATCGGTTAGCTTATCCATCCCCGGTGGGTTCCGCCGTCCACCGGTTCCTCAAAGAGCACTTCAGGAACTTTTGTAAAACGTCCCATAAATCGGCTACAGGACTGGGTTTCTACGTTAGTACCGTAAAAGCTGACGAGTGGAGTTAAAAAACGAGAATAACACTGAACAAAAAGACAGACAACCGGGGATAAAACTCCGACACCAGCAGCACGCCAAACACACTTCACTTTCCGACGGACAGACACCCAGCCGGAGCAGGTTTTACTGCTGACGTCATGGCCGGGGTTTTTTCGGCGCTTAAAGGAGAAGTACGGTAGAGGAAGCGGCTGTGTTTATATAACAGACACACACATCACCAACGGAGGGGCTCGACACTGTGGTAGTTACACGTGAACTAAAGTTTGAGATGATTACTTTACTGCATCTCAAAGTAACCAACACGTTTTCATTTTTTATTGGTGTTTATGTCCCTTCTGTAGTGTGGCTTTAGTTTTTTTTATTTGCACACACACACAACTGCATAAAATCCAAATAGTAAAGAAAAAATGTGTCAGTTGAGGACAAGTAGCCCGGAGCTTATACAAACAGACCTCCCATTATTTGAGGAGAAAGCAGACAAAGGCAAGAAAGGGAAAGAAGTAGAGGAAAGAACTAATTAACATACAGTAAAATACAATAAAAGCTAAATGACAACAGGAAGCTGTTCATGTTTAACGTCATTCTACATTCCTTGAGAAAGGATGGGTCATCCAAATTAGCAGATTAACCCTCTGCTGCTCTGGAGAGACCCACTAGGCAATGTTTTGATAGTAAAAGAGAGAGGGGGCCAAAAATAGACCCCCGCAATCTCTGACTACAGTTCTTTAGGTTACCTCAAGTTTAGAGAGCTGTGGTGTAATTCTGCAGAAGCGCAAGGCATTGACTTGAAAAAAATCTGATCTGTATCTCTGTATTTCTGAATTAACAAGATTATCTTAGAAAACCTTTCATGCGAAACAAAAACAGTTCTGCTCACATTTTTCTGAAATAACAAGATAATAATCTCGTTGAAGGGGAACACCAAAATAAGAATTTAAATGTTATTTCCATGGCCTAGTTAAGATCAATCAATATTTTTGAGCATGAGCTATGTCTCTCAAACCCAGAGACCAGAGAATAGTGTATGAGTTCTGGAGCTGCTCTGTATACCATCAGCGGGAGCCTGATTTTGTTAAATGTTTTTTTTTCTTTGTACCCAAATGAACTTTGATCTATTGTAGTCGTCTCAGATCTGAAACAGAAAATGTACCCATGCACTCAGAACACTCTCCTAGATGCCCTTACTGTCATCTAGAAAATCTTTCTAAATCAATTGTCTATAAAGCAGCTCCAGACTTAAAGGTCCAGTGTGTAAGATTTAGGAGGATATATTGGCACAAATGGAATGTAATATAACAACTATGTTTACTTTAGTGTATAATCAGCTGAAAATAAGAAATTTAGTGTTTTTGTTAGCTTAGAATGAGCCGTTTATTTTCTACATAGGGAGCAGGTCCACATCCACGGAGATCTCCATGTTGCACCGTCATGTTTGTACAGCGGCGCAGAATGGACAAACTCTAGATACAGCCATTTGCATTTTCGCATCAGTCATGGTAGTTAGCAGCCCCTCAGTAATCACTTGAACAGTGCTGGAAAAACACTGTTTTTTTAAGTGAAACTGCTTTTTTCAGTGTTTTTACTAGTTGGCCTGGCCTGTTTGTTTTGGAGAGTAAGAGACCTCTGCAGATAGTTCAGCCCCTGGTAAAAACCTCCTGAACATCTGGGTCAGAAATAGGATGAGCACACAGCAGGTGCTGGGCAAGTGGCCCATCTCTGACATGCCAAACAGCATCGGAAAACCACAGGTTTTTTTTATGTGAAACTGCTTTATTAGTACTTAGACACATCTTGTGGTGCAACCTGGACACATCTTCAGTGATGTTACCGGGCTCATTGGGTGTTTCGGGTCTTACATCAGACACCCTCACCCGGGTGACCCAGACGGGGGCAGGCCCTGACTTGTGTCCAGGTAGCGCACTACGTCACGCATCCCCCCTCCTCAACCAGAGCCAACGCGAGGCTTTTTCAGCAGCCTTCAAGGTGTTCTTAATGGCTCTCCGCCTGTGCAGCCCACAGATCCCTAGGAGTCCCAGGACCCAGTGTAGAGACTGGTCTGCGAAGCCCCTGGAGCCCACTTCAATAGGCTCACAACGGGCCTTCCACCCATTCCTCCAACACTCAGCTACCAGATCTGCGTACTTGGCCCTTTTCCTCTCTTGTGCCTCCTCCATACGTTCTTCCCAGGGGACATTTAGCTCAAGTAGCACCAACCAGTGGCCACAGTGCCCACCAGGATGCTGTGCTGCAACCTTGCCTCCGCCCATTCCACTCCTTCCTGGGCGCGCCGCTTCTGTCCTGTTCTGACCTCTACACCTGCTGAGGAGACCTTGGTGTCAGCAGAATCTCGGTAGAGTAGGACTTCTCTGTCTCGGGTGACCTTGAACTCCTCTGCCAGACTGCTGAACGGAAGCTGCAGCTTGTTGTTATGCCCAAACAGCGCAATGCTGCTTAGGCTCCATGGCAGACCCAGTCACCTCCGTAGGAACTGGCTCATCTTCTTCTCAAGGCCCTCCATGATGGTAATGGGGACTTCATAGATTAGCAACGGCCAGAGGAGATGAGGCAGGATGCCATGCTGGTAAATACAGGCCTTAAACTTCCCAGGAAGCCCTGACTTGTCCACAGCTGAGAGCCACGTGTCGAGGTCATCGCTGGTACCCTGGCGTGCAGCGGTGTCCTTCAGATTGCTAGTGAAGAGCTTTCCCAGGCTCTTCACCGGCTTTTCTGACACAGATGGAATTCTAGTGTCTCCCAGAGTGAAGCGGAAGTGGTCGGTTACTTTTCCTTTCCTTACGACCAAAGACCTGGATTTTGCAGGCTTAAAGCTCATTTTCGCCCATGTCATGAGCCGTTCCAGACCTTGAAGGAGCCACCTGCATCCGGGCACTGAAGTTGTAGTTACCGTAAGATCGTCCATGAATGCTCTAATCTGGAGTTGTCGGGTGCCAGATCTGGACAGTGGACCTCTGCACTCCACTTCCGCCGACTTCACAAGCATGTTCATGGCCAATGCAAACAGGGACACAAAGATTGTGCAGCTCGTAATGATACCCTTCTCCAGACGATGCCACTCTGATGTTGAAGCCCCAGAGGACACCCTCAGACTAAAGTTGTTGTAATAGTCGACGATGAGGTCTCAGATCTTCTCTGGGACATGGTATCTTCTCAGGGCCAATTCCACCAGCTTGTGTGGAATCGATCCATAAGCATTGGCAAGGTCCAGCCACAGCATTGCCAAGTCCCCCTTGCTCTCTCGTGCCTCTCGGATCAATTGGGTTACCACCCCTGTGTGTTCGCTACACCCTGGAACGCCTGGGACTCCGCCCTTTTGCACCGAGGTGTCTATGTAGATGTTCTTTAGGAGAAATCCCATGAGGCGATTGGCAACAATCTTGAAGAAGGCCTTACACTCAATACTGAAGAGGGAGATTGTCCTGAACTGCTCGATGTTGCTAGCGTTCTCCTCCTTGGGAATCCACATGCCCTCTGCATATCTCCACTGCTGGGGTACTTTCCCTTTCCTCCAGATCACTCTGAAGATCTTCCACAGACGTTCCAAAAGCCTGGGGCAGTGTTTGAAGACCTTGTATGGAACTCCACTTGGGCCTGGCGCCGAAGCTGCTCTGGCAGATTTGATGACCTCTTTGACTTCCTTAAGGATGGGTTCATTGATGTTAAACAGGGTTCTGGGTTCCAGTGGGCATATGAGGGCTGTACAGTGGCCGAGATCTTGCTCTCTCATGCCGTTGCTGTAGGTGTTACTGATATAGCGGTTGATGTCTTCCTCGGGACATGAGAGTTGACCACTGCGTTTGTAACCCAGGGTTCAGATGAACAAATGGTAAAATACTCTGTCAAACTCAAATAAGTTTAACATGACGTAAACCACGTGAGTAGTGCGCAGCCAATCAGCTGGGCCGCTCCGCTATTTACAGGAAGCAGACGCCCTTGTAAGTGAGATGAATGGGGCTGATGCATGGAGCGGAGCGGCTGCAGGTTAGTAAAAAGTTTGCTGGCGTTTACTTACTTTAATGTTCAATATGAAGGTTAACAGTCACTTTGTTGCCGACTGCAGATGTCCACCGGCTGTCAAAGTTGCTGTTCGAAAGCTGTGAATACTTGAAGTTCTGTTGAATCTGTTGACACTGCTTGAATTGGTGAGTTGAGCTAAACTTATTGTTAGCCTCTTGCTAAACCAACTTGCAACTTTAATATACTTTTGTTATCAACATTTTGTTGCCTTACATGTCAGCGCATGCCTTGTCAAACACCCGACGTAGCGTGTGTGGGGACATAATGAGTGTTTGGTTACAATGTTTGATACAATGTTTGACGTAGTGTGTTAGCGGTCAGCTGATAACAGGTAGTGTGCTGCGTTTAAGCAACTAGAGGCACACGCTGCTTCATTACTCTGCAGATTTGCCAGTTTATGAATGAGTTGTTTAATTGCCTAATTGTTTAATTGTTACATTTATGTATTTAATTTACAACTCAGTGTAACTGGTTAAGAGGATTTGTTTGATTGATAGTAACTGTATGTAACTTTTATGCAGTTAATTAGTGTTAAGAACTCTGGCCTTATGTTTAACCAGGCCAGGTTTCTTGTGCATGGACGATCCATGCGATGGATGGCGAGCTATTCAAACTCCAAGTGACCAGGAGCCCACTCTGGAGGAAACAAGAATTACGCTCAGCAGTTATCATCATATTCCTGCCACAGCGGTAGGACACTGCAGCAGATACTTTCCCCCCCATTCATCTCTTTTGCCCCTTCATACACACACACACACACACACACACACACACACACACACACACACACACACACACACACACTCTTCGGCCCAGCACACTGAATTGACTGACTGATTGACTTATGGACTTGCACTGACTTGTGCTGAAGAACTGATGAGCTTAAATTGTGTGTTATGAACAGGGTCCGCATTTATTCAATGTGTTTTCCATATTTGGGTTGGGTTGTTTTGTTGCTTTGGGAGGGTTTCTGTTGAGTTGCGAATTCATTTTGGTATTTTGATGATTAATTGAATAAGTGTGAAAGAAAATAATGGTGCACCAATGACATAACTAATTACCGGCCATAAGCTAATACAAGCCTTGTGAACCTATTTCTATATATTGAGTATTTGAGTTCTTTTTTTTGTAGTTGAAGAAGAAATCTATTTATTTACATGGCCATATTTATTTTGTAATATTTGCATACTTTGTTTTGTTTTTTTTGTTTCCTAAATACATGGTACCTATATACTGAAATCAACTGTCTCTGTGTCCTGATTTATTGTCCATCAGTTACCAGTTCTCCTTGGCCGAATCTGGTCTTCTGATTTCATAAGCCTGCTTCTAGCTATTTACTGCCCTTACATCATTTATAGTCAAATATATCAAATATATGCTACACGTTTCTCTACGAGCAGCTTCTTTGTGAACCCAAATGGATTAGCAATGAAGGCACTGCGCTTGCGGGCCCTCTACTTACCCCTCTTCCTGTGCCACTCAGCACACCGAAGGGTGATTAACCTTTCCCTTACCACGCCTCTTAGTTCTGCCAGGGCTGCCTTCTCTTCCTCACTTGCTTTTCTGTACTGGCTCCGGAGTGTCCGCAGCTCTTGTCTGAGCTGGGTGATCTTAACCTTTCGTCGGTTTGGAATTGGTGCTGCAATAGTAGCCTTGGTGGCATGTTGTTCCTTGATGCCAAATCTGTCTGAAGCGATGCTGATTATAAACGTGCTCATTGTCAGGAGCCTCTGGCCCACATCTCCCTTGGCTGTTGCTTCAAGGGCTGCATCAACATCTTTATCAAACTGGTGTCACTCTGACTCTTTGTTGGCAGCGGGCCACAAAATCCAACAATGTTCAGATGGTCTGCTTTGAGGTGTTGCTTGTGGTGCTTGGAGGCTCTGGGCACTGTGGGGTGTGTCCGGGTCTGGCTCCTCCTCTGTCTCACCAGGTGCTGTATCAAGTACTGGCACTGTGGGTTGCGCCACTTGCCTCCTCATGCAGCCCATCTTGGTCTGGTGAATTTTCAGACCAGTCGGGTTTTTGCAGACCTTGCCACATCTGCAGACTGCACTCGTAGTCGATTGTACGTTCACATGGGCCATTACCAGAATATCCGTCCGTTCAGGGCGCTCATCCCCCCCACCCCCATCCAGCCTTTTCCTGGAAGTCAATGGTGTCGCCATGCTGGATTAGTACTTAGATACACCTTGTGGTGCAACCTAGACACATCTTCAGTGATGTTACTTTATTCAGTATTTTTACAAGTTTAAGGGGGGGTCTCATTTATAAACATTGCGTATGAACTAAAAGAGGCCTGAAAGATGCGCATGCCACTTCCAGCACAAAAGTTGTGATCTTTAAAAACTTTGACCCATGCTTATGAACATTTTGGAAGCGGGAAATAGGCAATGCAAATGGTGAGGTGGAAGGCTGATTGTAGAAATTGTAAATTATTTTTGCCACACGCCATTTTTGTCTTTTGTCTCTATGTACATTTTTAGTATGGATCCTACATCTGTTTTATAAATGCTGGGTTATCTTCCCATCTTCAAAATGACACTGGGCAAACACTGATTTGTATTGTGAAACTGCTTTATTTTGTGTTTTTACCAGTTTTAATCATCTTGTCTGTTTGTTTTGGAAAAGAAGAGACATCTGCATATAATTTGGCTCATGGTGAAAACTTCCTGAACAAAAACACATGAGGAATTCTAACCAGGAGAAGTTTTAGGTGGTTACAATTTGTGATCCTCGATCCTCTAAATCTCACACACTGTTCCTTTCATACTTGGTGGCATCACTTTGACTTTTAACACTGTACTTTTTGGATTTGGGAGAGAGTTGTTCATGTTTACTAACATTTTAGGACTGTCTAAGAACATAGAAATAATTTGTATGACTTTTGAAAATGCATAGTTCTCTTTGATTTTAGAAAATCAAGGATTTGTGATTTTATTATCTTATTCATTCAGAAAAAAAAGCAAATATATTTTGCTGAAGTGAATGCATTACATTTGTGTGTTTTTCACCCTGCTTTTCCCAGTTAAAACTGAAGTCACACATTTACACCTAATTTTGATTCTATTTATTATTATTTTATTTTGGGGGGGTGGGGGGTTTCTTCAGATTTTCTTCCATTTTGTGGCTTTACTGCTGACAGACCAGGCTCTCCACCTATCAAGTGAAACACACATTTCTGCTTCAACACATGGTTAAAGCTATTAAAATGGTAATCTACTGTACAGTTTGCACCCTCAGGCTCTTAGGGCCTTTGCCAGGATTTTATATTGTTTTTATGTTGTTTTAATTTTTCTTATATTATTTGTTCTTCAGTTGTTAGCTGTTAAGTTATGTTCTCTGTAAATTTTATTCCCTGACACACAGATCGGTGGCAATCTCTCCACACTACCACAAATAAAATTATGATGTGAAACACTGAATCCCTTTTATATTTATTTGTTGGCGATAAAATTACTGACATTAACATTAAGAATTTCCCTGGGTTGTTAAAACCACCAACACTATCAGGAAAACAACAGACACAAAATGAGTAGCTCAGGGTCTGACCTTCAGTAAATGTATTGATTCAATCAAGGCATTTTTACCCCAAGTGTTACCTCTGATAGAAAGATTAAATGGCTACAACATTGTGTCTTTAACAAAGCACTTAAAGCACTGTCATTTAGCCTTTAAGTGCACCATCACTCTATATTAAGCAGTGAAATGAAATCTCTGTTGGCACATATTATTAAACAAGACGTCTAGAGAAAAAATATGAATCGATAGTGTAATTTGACAGTGGTAGTGTCAGTGATGCATGCTTGATTATAAATGGATTTTCAAGACAGTGAAAAAGCCAAAAATTTACACCTGGCTGTGCATTTCTTGGACCTCAGACAGTATAAAACAAACATTTTTATTGTCAGTGTAAAACAACATTGAGCTCAATTCATATGTTTGCTCACATTTGGTGAATCTGACTGCTGTCTCTTTAAAAGTCAGGATGCACATAAAATCGACCATTTGAACTGTCCAGCATATGAATAATTGACAGACTTCCCATACATCATACCCTCGAAATGTACATATTTATTTACATATTTAGGAGGGCTATCAGAGGGAAATTACACAATGTAATGTAATCATTTTATCATTTTACCTATAAGATTATCCAGAGTCACAGTCAAGGGTGTAACTTTGGTTTGAGAAGTGATGGGAGGGGGGAAAATATAACAGGGGTCCTAGGGGGTACTTCCCCAGAAAAAAAAAATCTCTGAAATAAGTTTAATATGTACATCTAAGATGTGAATTTCATTTCCTACATTTCTACATGCATTTGGGGACTAAAGTAACCAAAACAAAATCTAGGAAATAATTAAGCTGGCCAGCATGCTAAATTTGGCCAGAATAGTACAAAATATTTTTACATTTTTTATATAAAATATTTATATATTTTCATAAAGTTAATATAACATATTTATATGTTTTATATTTTTATTTATACATATATATATATATATATATATATATATATTCATTTATTTTGTGTAATATTTCAGAGCAAAATCAGCAGCTCAATTTATGTTCTCAGCCAGGATCTGATGGCTGGCCACACAACTGCATATGAAACATGATTTTTGTGGTTAAAAAAAGAAGTTAAGATTTCGAAAGGGGTAGAGGGAGCACAAACAGAACTTCAAAAAAGAGGGGAGGACATATCTCCCTGTCCCTATTGGAAATCCCACCTCAAGCCACAGAAATCAAAGAAATTTCATACACTTTACTTGTACATTGTGATCTCATCTTATCTCACATGAATATACCCACACATGTGACATTTTATGTTGTTTACTCTCATTTCATTATCATTATACGCTTTTCTCTGTGTTGTGGTTGTGCTCTATCTTAAACTTACATGCAGCACTTCCTGTGACCACTAGATGGCAGGTCAGTCTAAGTTTTTATCCTTGCCTTGAATGATGGTGGAGCCTATGAAAAGGGTTTGATACACAGGTCAATAGTCACATAATAACAAAAAGGTGTGTTTAAAAGTAGGTCACTGTATTATCATTCATCATTTGTATAACACTGAACTGAAATTAAATTGTGCTCTTGGAAAATACTCTCAGCCCTGAGGCGTATGTGTCGATCAGACCTCCCTGCCTTGATGGGTTAAAGAATTCATTGTTGAAATGCCTCAGCATGTAGGCTAATACGGTTGTTTTCTGTAGGTCAAGCTGAATCTGAAAAGAAATGTGGGAAATGTCTGGAAACCTAATTTCTCCACAATGCATATGTTTTGCTTTCTGCTGCTGCTAGCTGAGCAAGGCACTCAGCTAACCTCTGTTTATTTGTATACAGTTGTCCTTAATCCTATTGGCTTTCTCAAAGAGCTTTAGTTTAGCTACTTTATTATTACAAATGACACCATTAGGAGGGACAAGGAAATGTTTACTGAATTCACAGAATAAAGATGTGTCCTGACATTGCCTTGGGTCATCCTGTGCCTCCACAGTTTGTACTAGTCTTGTGTAATGCAATGTATAAATAGGGTGGAGGGGCCAAGACTCAGCTCCAACTCCACTTCCACCTATGGGAACACACTTCACTCTCTTCCCAGTGCTTCTTCTTGACTGCTGTATCAGGTTACATTTCATCTCCAAATGTTTTTAATACGCCATCAAGCTGAACTAAGTTTAATATGTAAATCTAAGACTTAGGTTTACCAAAGGTAGGGTCACATTATTAGAAATCCGCACGTTTTTCAAAGTGCCAAAGAGAAAGAGATCGGCATCAGTGGCTACCTGTGTCTTCACCCACATTAAGTATTATAATATTTGTCTTATCTGGCTAGTGAGACCAGGGACATCTGATGTAGCAATGACAGTTATGTTCTGCCAAATGAAAAGCTGCCAACGTATATGTATAGAACTAAAGTGTAGTTATGACCTTGTTTTAGTTTGAAGGGGTATTTCAGCGTTTCAGTACTGTACTTCCATAAGATTCACAGGCTCACCAACCTCGTATTCAAAAAGAAAATGGTCAAAATTGATGCAGCAGAGGAGAGATGGTTAAGAGTATGCATCAAGCTCCAAAAACACTGGATCCCAAAATTCCCTACAATGCAACTCACCTGTAAGCCCAAGCCTAATGAGTCTTTTCATCCGACTTTAAAAAGCTACATCTGTTTTCGCCAGATGACTCCCCATGACAAGTAAACCGATCCTGATGTGTAAAATTGGTGGCGTGATCCTTTCATAATTTTTCATTTTAAACTTGTTACGTCTGATTGCTGCTGAGTGGACTGTCAAGACTTGTTTCCTGTTTGCAACAAAAACTGCCCTTCAGTAACAACTTGCTGAATTGTCCATTACCTACTTTGCCAAACAGACAAATAATCTGGTCTGTACAAAGATGTCTTTGATACAGTTTGTCCATTACAATACAGAGCTTGCTTCTTCTATGCAAATGATATTAATTACATACGCTACACATAACTAATACGGCTGGGCTATGTATAATGTTGTCTGTCTTGAGAGGAGTCTAACTTGTTGCCATTCTGCAGCACACCCATGTAATGAACAAAGCATGTCTGATATCTTGGACATTGTATCGATACTGTGATATGAGACTAGATATCAATATATTGATATATATATCAGATGTTGGATATCGCGTTATCATAAGTGTTGTCTTTTCCTGATTTTAAAGCTGCATTACAGTTAAGTGATGTAATTTTCTAAACTTTCCAGATTGTTTTTCACTTGCCTTCACGCACTCAGGGCCTGTGTCCACATAGCTTTTTTTTTCTCGCGCTAGTGTCTTTTTTTCAATTGTTCCCAAAGAGGAGAGAGTGTATGCAGCTGAGAGAGAAAAAACTCCACGCCCCCCAACTTCTTTCAGAGCGCTCAGTTTTTTGTGCAGCCGCTCAGAGCGCTTTTGGTTGAAATGTTCTTAACTATTCAGAAAGGACCTGGTGATGTCATTGCCGCTCCTTTAGCTAGGCTACTGTCACAACAATGACAGAAAAGCCCAGCTGTTGGACGAGATCAGCCAGCAGACACTAGATTGCTGGTGAGTGTTGTGCTTCAACATACGTGTTGTAAACTTCTTGTTACTGTATAGGCAACCCTTATGTTACGTTTGCTACCTAGCTTATGTCACCAAAACAAGACCTGTGCGCAGCCTCACAGTAAATAAAGCTAGGAAGCTTTTCTATAAAGCGCTGGAATGATGCGCTCCCCTGCACCATGCCATTGCTTTTAGGCTGAGGAAAAACAGTATGTGGACACGGGCCCTTTGTCAACCCTATAATATCATTGAAATATCGATATCAAAGTACTTGGTCAAAAATATCATGATATTTGATTTTCTCCATATCACCCAGCCCTAATAACTTGATAACTTCCTGTAAACATGAACATGCAAACATTATGTTACATCTGTAATCCAACAAGTAGTCTCCAGTTTTTCAGTGAATGGCTTAAGGGTATGTCACTGTTAGACTGAAGAAAGTAAACCTCTTGAATTACAATGTACATTTGATAAAGTGATATACTTAAAGGATATTATATAAGACTATGAACTTCCCAACCTATTGGAAACTGACACTGTCCTTTTGTGTGGTCTCCACTTGGATACATTTCCCAGTTATTATACTCAGTTATGTAAGAGAAGTACATCACATGTCCTCATGGATCCCATATATACATACAGAACACTTTTTATTAACTAACACACACACACACACACATTGAAACTAGAAACTGTTGCCTGAGCTTTGACAGCTTTGTGCTGATGAATTAACACAAGCTACAGAGTTACAGTTACTTTGCATAGCTGCAGGTTCACTTATAGCTGCTCCCCCGACACTCAGGACGGCCTGTTCATTACAGTGTTCTCCCTGGGGAAAGCATCATGGCTCCAACCATTATTCTCCTTATTATTAGCAGAGGGAGCAGGATGCCCACATCACCCTGCACATGGAGGATTTCTGTCCATAACGGGTGTGTTAGTGTCCCAAAGTCTGCCCCGGTGTACACAGATCAGGAATGTGAGGCCTATGCATGGAGCTGTAGAATCTGGCGTGCTGACATTTTCCTTTTCTCCACTGCTTCCCAGAATGCTCCCCTGACACACTCTCCTGTTTCACACAGCACTTCTTTTAACTTCCTGACAGGAAGGAAATCTCAGGGGCAGGAGGTGCATCTCCCTCCGCCGTTCCCCTCTCCTCCCTCTGTTCTTCATTAGTGTGCGAAAGTCAGAGCAAGTTTGGATCAGTTATTTCAGGCTGGCCAGAACCCGTCTTTGTCAGAATAATCCTCCATCACCGCCCGGGGCTGAAACCCAAGCCGGCTCTTGATATAGACCCACGGTCAGCACTGGCTCCGATATAGGATTCTAGCACCTGAACAAGCCTCCCAACATGGGACCTGTTGAACCTGCTCACCCCACGAATGCACGCAGACACACACACACACACACACCCTTATGATCCCCTTGGATGATCTCTCACTCACTCTTTGTCTCTCCATCTCTCTCTAATTGCTATGTAGAGCACCAAGAACCCACATTTACACATGATCCCAGTTTAACCCTGCTTTATCTGCACCCTTCAACTGCTGCAGTGCATTTGTTTACACATCATACCTTGTCTTAACTTAGAGACTCTGCAGAAACTAGAACGAGAAACTAGAAACTTTGTCTATCAGTCAGTCTGTCTGTCAGCCTGTTTACTCGTCGGTCTATTTGCGTCGTGATTCGCTCGCGGCCTGGTTCACCCCAGTCAAGCATGATAAAAACTCTCTGAGGACCGGAGAGGTGGTTTCCCTGTTCTGGTTACTTTGGAGATGGATGTACGGTTCCTCAGAGACGACAGCTCTTAAGGGCAGCGGCTGACTAAGCTCCCTCTTCATCTATCCTCCCATCTCTTTTCACACACTCGCCCTCTCTTTCTCGTTTTTGCACTCATACACAAGGTCGTAAAAAATCCCACCGATGAGACATTATCAACTCTAAGGCAGATCGGTCTTGTGATGGGACAATACAGAGTGTGCAAAGTCACATCCAATCTCAGCTCTGCAACACAGGCCTCTGGAGGTGGAAGTGGGCCACGGCCTGCAGGAGATGATTGTGGTTTTTGTGTGTGTGTGTGTGTGCTGCAGGATTCTGCTGATTATTATTTATTAATATAGCTCATATATATTTAAGTATAACTTCAATAGTGGTTCATTCACATTATTCTCATGGAACACGTTTGCTTGCCGGTGAATTCCACTCAAAAGTCTTGAGGAACAAGAAAAAACATTTATTTCTCTTTTCACACACAAACACACACACACACACACACACACACATTCTCTCTCTTTCTCTCTCTCTCACACACACACACACACACACACACACACGGAGTAAATACCTGCACATGTAAAACCAAACATGAAAAGGCACGCGTCGTGCACAGGTCGCCTTTAACAGAAGAGCCGCACAATGCCATAGAAATTTGCACATGCATCCACACAAAGGAAACCATGTATGGCTTGTCATCCATGAAATGGACGGCCTCCTCTATAGCCCTGCAGGGAGCATGTGACCGCCACTGGAATCCCCCTTTCATCTGTGAACAGAGCCTGAACAACATAGGTCCCTGTAGAGGCATGAGGGCCCTCAGTGGCTGCACATGCTGGCCTTTTTAAACTGACCCCAGGCCTGCTGTGGGGCTGACGAGAGAGGGAACATTTTTGGATGAAAGAGGGTTATGTGGAACTAATGCAAAAATATAAACTTTGAAAATGATTAAATAGACCAGAAACATTAGGATTGTCCTGCCATAAGTTCATTCTTTCTTTCTTTCGAGGTTAGTGGGACAACTTGCTGGCTTATGTGAGAGCAGTTGCTGTCACGTTTTAGTCACATGGACATTCCTGTTCTCCCCTGATAAACAAGAGACCGTTTGATGACAGGGGACGATTATTTAGCCTACTTCTGTTGCCAGCTCGTCTTCTGCCCTACTCAGCTGTAAAGAATGCCCTAATTTCATCTCCACCCCACTAACAAACAACCACACGCGCGCACCGTACACACTCACTCACACTTCTCTTTTTCCACTCCCCATACTTGTGGCGCTCTCTGTCTCCTGTGTCTTTCTCATATTTGTGCACAGGTCTGATTCTGCTGACCCAGTGACGTAGGGGCAGCAAGATGCTCCAGTTCTCTCGCACAGAGAGTGCCTCTGCAGTTATTGGGACTTTGGCACAACACCGACTTCCTCACAGACACAACAATGTTGTGCTGCTTTTTCTCTCATGATTCACTCCAGGCCGCTGACCCAGTCTCAGAGAGAAGATGCAAAGTCACGCTGTCATACAGGCAGTTGAATGTGTCTGTTCAGGCACTCGGCTGACACAAACACAAGTCCAGTCAGAACGCCGCTATGATGGCCTAGAATATGATGGGGCCTATGAGGTGCCTTTTATGGATATATTCTGCATGTATGATAAATAGTTACACTGTAAATATGACTTCCTTGTATAGTTGTGTGTGAGCGTGTGTGTGTGTGTGTGTGTGTGTGTACTGCTCAGTTTGACATGGAGAGATTGACATAAAGGTCACACTGGAGGTGTATGCTTATGTAAGCAGTTCAGTTCAACTTCCTGTGTCTTTCTGTTGAAAACAATAGTGTCTCCATGGCAACGCACCTTTCCTCCTACTCCACTAGTCAAGTCTATGCAGAATGCTACAGGTAGCAACTGCCTGTCATAGCTGTCTGTTCTCTTCTCTGTCCCGTCCTTCATCTCGGATCAATGTCATGTCATGTTCTTGCTTAGACTATGTGACTACAGTCAGCAGCCAGTTAGCTTAGCTTAGTAGCTTGTGTTGTAAAAACAAAATAAATGTCCCACATGTTAAACACACAAGATACAACCTTTTTATTTGTGAGCTTTATGAATGTGTTAGGCAAATTTGTGTTGCCTGTGGATGGAGTTAAGTTAAGGTAACTGCCAGAGGTGGGAACAAGTCGTCATTGTTTTGCAAGTCACAAGTTATTCTAAAGTCTTAACACTCAAGCCCCAACTGAAGACTTACAAGATTTGTGGCTGTTTACTAAATCTTTGGGCTAGAGGGAAGGCATCACAAATTTTCAAGTCAAAAGCTCAAGTTCAAGTGAAGACACGAGTCGGTGGTGTTTAAGTCCGAGTCAAGTTGCTTTTTTAATATGAGCAAATCAAATCTATAGCCATCACATTTGTGACACGAATCTGACTCCAGTCCACTCAAGTACTGTAACTTGAGTCCAAAACATGTGACTGTAGTCCACACCTCTGGCAACTGCAGGCTGTAGCTTCATATTTAACACACAAACATGAGAGAGATATGGTCTACTTCTCAGCAAGAAAACAAATAAGAATATCTCTAAAAATGATGAACTATTCCTTTAAAGGGAGATACGAGGCGGTACCATAGGGGGAAATGCCATGAACTAGCACAGCAGAAGTCATGGAGTCACGAGAAAAATGTAGACATACAGACATATATAAAATAGATATGCTCTGCAATGGGGGAGAATTAAATAAAATGTAAGGGTAACATCATAATGCAATATTTAAATCTAATAATACATTCCTATATTCAGCACGCTTCGGTTTTCCATCTTCTTTTGTCTCTGTCTGTCTGTCTCCCCCCTAGTGGGAGGCCCTTGTAATCCAATAATCCATCTTAATCCAAACTGAGATTACGTGAGGTGAAAGAGCCACTTTGTGCATGAGATTATCCTCCAATTTAAATCACTCCCATAGTTCATGTTTGTGTATGCTGTACGTGTGCACACTATAGCACAATTTTGCACATACAGATGCGTGCACATGAATAATACATCTGCATGAGTGTGTGTGTACTGTGGGGGGAGGAGGGTCTGTCCTTAATGAGCAGCTGTTCCTGCAGCCTCTCCCTCAGTTCTTCATCCCTTCCCTCTGTCCTGTGCTTCAGCAGAGGTCAGTTCAGTGCTCTTTAATCCTGCCAGTCTGATCCCCATCACGTTTCACCTCCTACACTCAGCCTACTGCCCCACTGCCCCTGCATGTCTGCTCGGCTCGCTTCACGGCACACTCAGTACTCCTCGGCTTACTGGCCCTGTGACACCTGTAATGCAGCCCTACCTGACATACCTGTAATGTTGCCCATAACAGCAGACTTCACTTGTCCCAGTCTCCTGTGATTAAAACAGACAGCTCAGATGGGACTCTTTGAGATATCTCAGTTTAATCATCATCCCCTCTTGTCTCGTCAGTCATCACAAAGCTGAGAGAAATCCACTGTGAATTACTATCGGACTGGCAGTCATGTGTTCCTAGAGTCCCGTGCAGTTGCAATGCTCCACTCCACACTATTTTTAAGCTGCCCAGCTGGCACTACCACCCTGTCACTCCTCCCAACCCCCCGCCACAGATGCACACACCCACATAGATGTGTGTGCATGTGCAGGGCTGGTATGATGGTCCTCTGCCTCTACTATGCCCTTGTACGGTTGTATGACCCACAGACCAGCATGCCCCACTGGTGTGGATTTCCATTCCTGGAGCTCACTCCTCAAACATATATTCCCTTCAGCCAATATCATGTCCTGTCACGCCTTATGCCGACTAGCTGTCCATCTCCTGACATACATATACAGAATGTCCACGTGGATATGCAGCACAAAACTCACACCTGTTTATCTATAAGACGTGCCATTTTCCCCTCAGCGGCATAAGTAGACGTCATTATAGACCCATAGAGTCTATACCGCCCGTACAGTTTATACATAACATGGCGCTGCCTGCCTCACGTTTCCAGTGTGCATTTCACCAACTGACTGGATTAGTAACATTAAGCCCTGAACTCTTGAACTTGGAACTTAATGCAGTCAGAGAACACAGAGGTCGGACTACCAGTGTTCAATCCAACAGGTCTCCCACTGCTTTGTTTTGTATTTATCTGTGTGTGTGTATTTGTGTTTGTGTCTAAGCCAAGCCTTGACTCTGACCTTGACTGAGAGCACCAATCATCCACCACGAGCAAAGTTTCACCCTTGTAATATATGTCCACACGTTCTCAGGCATCTGTGGGACAACCATAGACTGTGTAAAAGAAGTAGATGTAGCCACTGTGACATCCCCCATTGGTTTGTGGACTACCATTTTGAAGTCTCTAGTTCGGCATTTTGGCTGACACTATGTTGTTTTTTTAGAACCAGAAGTGACCATATTAAGACAAGAGGATGGAGCTGTGGAGGAGCGAGGGGTGGATATGAATGAAAACCCAAGGACACTGCTGAGGTAGCAGCTTGTCAATCCAAACGTAACTACAGCCTAAACCAAACCCTGCTTTATCGTTTATTTTACTCTAAAGGGGACCGTAATTTACAAAATGAGCAACTCAACATCACGCTGTATTGAAGAAGACTTGAAACTGGAGATTAATACCATAAGATAATTAGGGAAAATGTTTACTTTTACAAGTGAAAAGTAGAGTCATTTAGACATAGACTAAGGACGCATTCACACTGGCACTATTTGGTCCACTTTAAACGAACCCTGGTTCACTTTCACCAATAGTTTGGTTCATTTGGAGTGGTATGAATGCTCATTCAAACTGTACAGACCAAACGAGCGAATCCTGGTCCGCTTGAAAACTGGGGGTCTCGGTTCACTTGCAAGTGAACCCTGGTGCAGTTTTCTTACAGTGGGAAATGCAAAAGGACTATCCAGCGGAGCAAAGAGAAGAAGTGAACCAAAGAGAGGAAGTGACGTAGAGCGCAGTACATTTTGGTTAGGAAAAAAACAAAGCCAACAGCGCGAAGTGGGAGATGCAGAGGTAAAAAAAAGAAAAAGTTGGAAAATGTCCAAGGGCAGACGTGGAGTAGTGAGGAGGTGCAGGTGCTTGTTGATATATGGTCAGAGGACCCCAAGACTGCATAAATTTGGTGTTGCTCCATAGTTTTTGTGGTGACCAAGCCGGTTGAAGGGAGTAGATTTCCATTTCAGTCCTAGTTAATCAATGAGCTGGGTTATCTTCTTCCTCATGCTTTTTTTTCCCTGGTCAGTGGTTGTTTCAGACAATACCACCCCCAAATGAGCAGCTGTTGTAAGTGCATGACGTAGTTCAGGCGATTTGGTCCACTTTAAAAAGTGCAGTGTGAAAGTGAACCAAACCAAATGAAAGTGTGAAACATTTCGGCATTCCCCGCCCAATGGAACAGAGTCCCCGGACTATCCTGATGTGGCACGGGCATGCTGGCCCCAACTTTCTTCAGCACTCAAATGACGTGGTGAAGCGTCAACCGATCATATGTTTTTGTTTCTAGCTGTGGTTGTGTGTTATTATTTGGCTGATGCTATGCTAGCTCTATATGCACTGCAGTGCACACAGGGATGCAAAAGCAGGAATATATTTTTGATCAAATACAAACTTTAGATGACGCTCAGTTGAGGTGATTTGTGGCAGCTAGCAGACCCACACAATCCTTTCATGATGTACCTATGTTAACAAGCGTTTGAGCAGCAGTTCAACAGCCACTCAGCAATAATGTAGCTGGTCACGCTGCTGCTCATAGCGTTGGAAGGAATGCAAGTTTAAGGCACTTCTGCACTGGCTTCACTTTTCAGACTTGCCGATAATCCCTTGGGGACAACAATTGCTGTTAAAGTAAAAGTTTGTCATTCGCTTTCTGGTGGAAAGTTACAGGGCCTGTATACTCCATCAGAACTGCTTGTTGGATGGTCTGATATCTTTGGAAATCTCCTGCACCTGTACTTTTATGATGTTGGATTAAGGAGGGTTGCATCCACCCATCTCTGTAACTTTCCGACACTATCTAACACTTCAACCCACTTCACAGCATGATTGACTTCTGATGTGGTCAAACACACGTAACATCAACATCAACATTGCATTTCATTTGTAAGTTGTATGATTCCATGTGACAAAGAAATGATTGACTGAATAACTAGTTTTGAACTAGCATAAACTGACCCGTTGATGAGAGGATTGATGCCACTCTGACAATCTTCTCATGTAACTCTCTGTGTGAAAGTAAATAAGGATATTTCGCAAATGGTCAAACTATTCCTCTAAAGGGTTTGTATGTGATATTTTGAAAATGAATATAGCTGCAAACAAATGTGCTATGTAAAGAAACAGTGGCATAATGGCATCCTGAGCAGAGGATAAAGGCACACTCCCTTTGACTGTTGTTATCTGAGCTTCTCTGTTCTTTGTTTGGTAGCTGGGCTGGTTACATGTGCATGTTAGTGTATGTGATTCCCTCCCTTCATGTCCCATTGGCTGGCTAGTTGCCACCACTATGCACCAGAGTCCTGCACGGGTCCATTTTTGAAAAACTGCACCTGCCCATACCCGTACAGCTCAGTACCACAACCGACCTGTTACCCGTTATTATGTCTAAATCAAAGCCACAAACGCCCACACCCGCTGATAAAAGTCCCATGACCTGACCCACACCCATGATTAAACACACACAGGCTACAGTCACTCATGTTAAGCTGGGTTCACCGTTCTTCAATTACAAATCCAGTGGAGGAAAAGTGATTGCGGGGGGGAAAAAAATTCCCCGCAATCACTGCCAGGTTAGGAAACATGTTAGCATGCTTTTTTCACCACCATAAAACCTTGAATGAATCCCCCTTGGGTGTCCTGAACTTGGTGTAAGCTGCCACTTCATCCTCAGGCAGCAAAGTTTCATCACTGTAGTCCTCCACGTCAGTGACGAATGTGACAACGGGGTTAACTTGTGTCACTGACTTTCAAAATAAAAGGAATTGGGGCTTAATAGTAGTGATTTAGATGTCAAAATATTACACATATACTGCACATCTTTTTCATTCATTTTATTCTGAAAAATAAAAAATATATTTATTCTCAACTGCTGCCTGCCCACATGTACTTCAGGTTAACATTGTTGGCTCTGTCAGCACTGTTGCCATTGTTAGTACTGTTAGCCACCACCATTTTGGCTTAGCCACCTCTATGTTTGCTTCTGACATCAGAGGTGAGAGCCATGTGCAGGCAATCCCAGGCCAGACTAGCGTAGCACCTTTTTTACTGATTTTTTAAAAGCCGCTGTGCATTTGTTTTTCTTTAGAACACCCAAAATGTTTCTGCCTTTGATGTTCCTGATAAGTATGTGATGCTTTACAAAGCAGCCACCCTGTGCTCCAGGTCTTAATATAGCACATGTCTTTGTGCAGCCACCAGTGAAACATAAACATTAACGCAGTGCAGAATGACTGAATTATTGATGCCCAGCTGATGGGCTGTGTTCAAACATTTCTTCTCACTCTCCCTCAGAGCATGTGTGGGAGTGCTAGACAGAAAGACAGAGAGACAAGGAGATAAAGGAAAAGGAGAATCCAATGCACAAAGAGGGGTTTGTCTGCCAAAGGAAACCTTCCTCTCCTCTCCTCTTCTCTTCTCTCCTCAGCAGGTCAGTGTGTTTCCTGTCAGAAGCAGACGGAAACTGGCTCTCCACACTGCCATGGAAAAAGCTCTTAGGACGACAATTCACCCAGCAGCTGCTACAAAGGGTAGAGAGGGGTGGACGGCAGAAAGGGGACATCAAAGCGAATGAGGCCAATGGGGCTTACCCCACCACACAAACATATAAACATATATATAGATATCTGCAGTGTACACTACTGGTGCCTGCTCCTGTCCTGTAAACATGATATATAAGAAGCCATGAAGCATTTCATTGGAGCTTCTGTCCCTCATGACAAGGTAATGCAGTGTGTCGTCTTCAAACTAGATTTACTGTAATCACCATTAAATTGACTTACTACAGATAGCCTGACTGGAGCACACTAAAGTGTTGTTCAACCAGCAGTTGCACAAAATGGCAGTTTCACAGAATTCTTTGTTCTTGTTGAGTAACGCCAGCATATATTGAATTTTGTATTCAGAAAGCAATTTCAGTGGAAGTGCAGACAGGACGAAGCATGTGACAGAAACTGATGAGTCTGTGTTTGCTCACAGACAGAACATGTGTTTGTGCTGTGTATATACACACATGCAGCCACAAACCCGGAGGGACAAATGAGTACCAGATATCTGTATGTTCTTTGTTTTTTTCTGTTTTGGTTATTGAGCTCTCAAGAGGTCACATTGGATCTTCACATATCACCACAAATACATAAGACACTTCAAAATAAAACATGATTATCTATCACACAGTGGGGAATGCCAATTTCCCAGAATAAGTGACAAAGGGACCCTATGTCCTCTTAATTTTTCCATATGAATCCATTACTGTTGCATGTTCTTTGTTCTTTTGATTTACAAATGCAGTTCCCATCGTTATAGTGTAGGTTGGAGGCAGGCTCAGATTGCCATCAGGCAATTCTGGCAAATGCCTAATGGGCCACCTCACCTTGTTGGCCACCAAGACCCCCACAAACGATGTTGGAAAAAATTGCAAGGAAAAAAATGAAAAGAAAGATTCGGGCTGACATGGTCCAAAAATGATTAATAGACTACCTATAGGCTACTGTAAGGCAGGTACAACTGCGTCACTTCCCCCCACTCCTTGAAATGGAGCGGCCCATCATGTAATATCAGAGGTAGGCAAAACACAAACTAGAAGGATAAAGGAGCTGATGGTCGAAGTCTTTCTAACGTTAGCAACACTGATAATGATAAGAACAGTTTGCCAGCAGCACCAAATGAAGAGGAGGAAATACTCACATGGACAGTGGAGCAGCCACAAGCTGATACCAGTGGCGTAACACCGGTCAGGGGCAAGAAAAGGAGGGCGCTGCTCACTGCTGAGGAATAATGACAACGACAACAGGTGATGCTGCTAGTGCTCGGCTAGCTCAAACTGACAGTTAACAGAGCTAGCCAGTTACAGCAGCACTGGCAGTGTCAATGCTATTCCACTCAGGTGGCCTAAACGTGTCACTTATTAGGCTTAAATAGAGTGTATCTGTGCGGTAAATCCTCGGCCCCAAGCAGTTGAGCTGGTCCAGAGGAAAATTGCGAGGGCATTGCCAGGAATTTTGTTCTGGCCCTGGTTAGAGCATGGATGTATTGGGAGAACTGGATACAGCATTGAATGTAGGGCCCCGTTCATTCTTATGAGAGTTTCTCAGTGGCACATGAAGCCCAAATGGGTCAGCTGTCGGGTATAAAATTACCTGGATGATCCAGGGATTATCAGCACTACCTCTGCACCATGCAGCCCCTCGAGCAAGTGCACTAGAGACTTACAGCAGCCAAGCTCTGCTGAGTACAAGCAAGCTGCTACCTCCGGTGAACCTTTGGTTTAGTGTGCCGCTAACTTGAATGGGATAAAATGATTTACTCTAGCAGCTCTTCTAGACTTTCCAAATCGCAGCAGACTGATTAGATCAAATCCTGATTGTGAAACAAGTCATTTTGTGAGGGTTGTGGTGCTCCAAAAAATGTATCCATTGATTTACAGACATCTCTTTCACCATGTAAGTCAATGGAAAAAGTCTTTTTGGGATGCAGGGAGTCACATGATGGACTCTGGAATTGCAGTTCCACTGTTTGGCCACTACGAAAATTAGCTTCAAAGCCCAGCCATTCCTGGGCCAGGTCTGGACGTTCAGTCAAGCTCCTTGTCCTCCCCAATGGCTCTACTCACCTCCTCTCTACCCATCAGTCCTTCCAGCTCCACAAGTAGCCCTGTGGTACTGTCTACCCTTAAAATTTGGTTCCAATTCAGACGTCATTTAAAGTTTATGTCAGCCTCCACCCTGATGCCCTCAGTGAAGAGCCAACTATTGCCCCATCACTCAGTGATGCTACCAATGTGATACGGCATAGTCAAGGCATTAAGCTTCTTTTGAGACTTCTACAAAGATGGCACTTCTGTAGCTTTTCAGGTCTCAGATCCATCCTCCGCTTTTAATTTGCCTGCATCCTTCTTGTTTTGTTTCTTTCAAGTTAGACACTGTGCCTCCACTGTTTTCCATGCAAACCAGCCCTGGGATCACCTTTTGACTCTAAAATTCCACCAGAAATCACTCATATTCAAGATATATATATGCAGCGTAAAGGCTTTTGACAGTCATTCTGTTGCCAAAACTACATCTGCTTGGGAGCAGGAAGTGCGGGCAGTTTTTACAGGTCAGTGGCGGGATAAAGCTGTGTACAGAATGCGAAGGAGCACACCTTGTGCCAGGCTGGAATTTATACAACTCAAGGTGTTACACAGAGTTAATTTTTTATTAAAACTTATTTCATGATCTTGACAAAAGTTGTGGGACTGATTAAGATTTACCTCTTTATAGCATTATTATGAGTCTCTGCTGATCCTTACCAATTTAATTCTTCAGTCAGACATATCAGCCTTTACTTCTCTTTTGGCAAGACGGTGTATTTTACTGTTATGGAATTTTCTAAGGCTCCATATATTTCTGTGTGGCTTAGAGATGTTATGTCTTTTCTCTTTTTTCTTAGAAAGATGAGATTTTCAGTGGAGGGCAGCTCTGCTAATTTTTTTCATAAATGGAATTATTTCATAGATTAAATCCTTTTTAACTTTGCCACCTGACTAATTTCCCTTTTTCATCTTATTTTGATTTTATTATAATTTTATCTTTTTTACGTGCATAACATATTCTTATTTGCTTATATGCTATGCTTATATATTTTAAATACTAAAATATATTTAATATATATATATATATATACAGTACAGGCCAAAAGTTTGGACACACCTTCTCATTCAATGCGTTTTCTTTATTTTCATGACTATTTACATTGTAGATTCTCACTGAAGGCATCAAGACTATGAATGAACACATGTGGAGTTATGTACTTAACAAAAAAAGGTGAAATAACTGAAAACATGTTTTATATTCTAGTTTCTTCAAAATAGCCACCCTTTGCTCTGATTACTGCTTTGCACACTCTTGGCATTCTCTCCATGAGCTTCAAGAGGTAGTCACCTGAAATGGTTTCCACTTCACAGGTGTGCCTTATCAGGGTTAATTAGTGGAATTTCTTGCTTTATCAATGGGGTTGGGACCATCAGTTGTGTTGTGCAGAAGTCAGGTTAATACACAGCTGACAGCCCTATTGGACAACTGTTAAAATTCATATTATGGCAAGAACCAATCAGCTAACTAAAGAAAAACCAGTGGCCATCATTACTTTAAGAAATGAAGGTCAGTCAGTCCGGAAAATTGCAAAAACTTTAAATGTGTCCCCAAGTGGAGTCGCAAAAACCATCAAGCGCTACAACGAAACTGGCACACATGAGGACCGACCCAGGAAAGGAAGACCAAGAGTCACCTCTGCTTCTGAGGATAAGTTCATCCGAGTCACCAGCCTCAGAAATGGCAAGTTAACAGCAGCTCAGATCAGAGACCAGATGAATGCCACACAGAGTTCTAGCAGCAGACCCATCTCTAGAACAACTGTTAAGAGGAGACTGCGCCAATCAGGCCTTCATGGTCAAATAGCTGCTAGGAAACCACTGCTAAGGAGAGGCAACAAGCAGAAGAGATTTGTTTGGGCCAAGAAACACAAGGAATGGACATTAGACCAGTGGAAATCTGTGCTTTGGTCTGATGAGTCCAAATTTGAGATCTTTGGTTCCAACCGCCGTGTCTTTGTGAGACGCAGAAAAGGTGAACGGATGGATTCCACATGCCTGGTTCCCACTGTGAAGCATGGAGGAGGAGGTCTGATGGTGTGGGGGTGTTTTGCTGGTGACACTGTTGGGGATTTATTCAAAATTGAAGGCACACTGAACCAGCATGGCTACCACAGCATCCTGCAGCGACATGCCATCCCATCCGGTTTGCGTTTAGTTGGACGATCATTTATTTTTCAACAGGACAATGACCCCAAACACACCTCCAGGCTGTGTAAGGGCTATTTGACCAAGAAGGAGAGTCATGGAGTGCTGCGGCAGATGACCTGGCCTCCACAGTCACCGGACCTGAACCCAATCCAGATGGTTTGGGGTGAGCTGGACCGCAGAGTGAAGGCAAAGGGGCCAACAAGTGCTAAACACCTCTGGGAACTCCTTCAAGACTGTTGGAAAAGCATTTCAGGTGACTACCTCTTGAAGCTCATGGAGAGAATGCCAAGAGTGTGCAAAGCAGTAATCAGAGCAAAGGGTGGCTATTTTGAAGAAACTAGAATATAAAACATGTTTTCAGTTATTTCACCTTTTTTTGTTAAGTACATAACTCCACATGTGTTCATTCATAGTTTTGATGCCTTCAGTGAGAATCTACAATGTAAATAGTCATGAAAATAAAGAAAATGCATTGAATGAGAAGGTGTGTCCAAACTTTTGGCCTGTACTGTATATTAAAATGGGAAAGACAAATTTTATATTTCTATTGTCTGTTCATTTATTTAGTCAACCCCACTCCCCCCCCCCCCCCCCCCATAAAAAAACAATGACTAAAACAATACCGTTCCCCTGTTTTACAAAAGCACAGAAACTGGGTCAATTAATGTGATGTAACCTGAACGTCAGTATTGACCTGAGCCCTGAAGAAGGAGAGATAAACTAAAAGGCAGCTTAGCAACAGGGGCCAAGGTTCACACCAGCCAGATGACTGTCTCCCAAACTCCAAATATTCCCTGCTAAAGGTTGTCTTGTCTTCTGTGTGAAACCTGAAACTAACCATAAATATCCCATTTACCCAGCAACAGAAAGGTTGTGACAACAGCGCCCAGACTGTAGGTGCCTTACCAGACAATAGGAGCCCACAGCTTCACCACAGATAACCCACAGTCCCATTCTGAGTGTGACAGCTACACATCCAGAACATAAAACATCTTAGAGCACCACAGTGGCAAAGCTACCGCCGCATCACAGTGACATGTTTAAAGTGGATTCTGCTCATCAGAACATACTGTAACCTTGGTAATGTGGACGTGGATGTGTGTGTGTGTGTGTGTGTGTGTGTGTGGGAGGGAGGGAGGGATCGGGAGAATAACATGAAAAGAAAAAACAAGGCAGGATAGCGTCATACAGTGCACTGTGTTTTTATAAAGGACAGTAGTCAGGCACTATTGGGTGAAGTAGCTGTTTATGGCTTCCAGTGGTAATGAGTACATATAAGGACATCCAATCTGTCTCCACCCCTCTTTCATCACAGAGGCTGAGCTACGAGCATGACAACTGACACAGAAATACACGGACAGCCCTAGATTAATACTCATAAAACTGCATTTGTGATTCTTCATTCATATTTGGTACCCCACTGTAATTTTTATTCACCTATTTAGTCGGTTTCTATGCATCACCTTTTTGTTTTATTCAAACAAAATCCTATTTTTATATGTGTATTGTTTATATTTCTATCATATCTTGTCTTAAAGGGACAGTTCACCTTAAAATCAATGATACATATTTTTCCTCTTACCCATAGTGCTATTTACCAGTCTAGATTGTTTTGGTGTGAGTTGCTGAGTGTTGGAGATATCAGCCATAGAGATGTCTGCTTTCTTTCAAATATAATGGAACTAGGAGGCACTCGGCTTGTGGTGCCCAAAATGCCCAAATGCCAAACTACACCTGCCAACTGTATTACCATGCAGAAGGAAGAGTGCATCTACTGCTCACCTAGCACCACTGAGCTGGCTAATATTATAATTCAGCTGAAGAGGGCTCCATTAATGTTTATATCTCACGCTGTCACGTGAGCCCAGTCTCACTCCAAAGTCATCGAAACTTAGCATTTGGGCAGTGACTTGCGGCATCATAAACCAACAAAAAAGGGTGTCCTCTAATGTCAGCATGATACGCAGCCGGTTGCAGCGAAAGTCCAAGTGAGGCAGGTGGGAGGGTTGGTGGATGTGTCCAACAAATGCCGACTTTCACCTGAGAGAGAAGTGTTTGTGTCCCGTAAGATTCTAAAGCTAAACCCTGTTCTTTTTTTACTCAACCCAACCACATGTTTTTATTGCCTAAACCCAACCATGTGTATTTGTTGTTGAAGGACAAAAAAGCCAATTCCCGTTGTTGTACATAGTACGACGTAGTGCGTTTATTTTGAAAGAGACTTTATGTAAATGTTAAATTTCCTGTGAAAATGGAAGTGTATTCTGAAGACAATGCATGTAACAGGCAGAACTTGACACAGTGCCCAAGAATGTCAACAACCAACGCACCCAAGGTACCTTGCACATCATATGTGGACGTAGAAAGTCCATGACCAAGCACATCAATATGTGACGAGGTCCAAGTGAGAATGTGTTGGTCATGTGCACCAGCTTCTCATCCATGAGTAGATGCACGCTTCCTTCTGCATAGTGATACAGCTGGTAGGGGTAGTTTGGTAGAAAGTAAATAGTTCCTACATGAAACTGCTCACAACAAGATCTGTGGATTATCTTGAGTAACCAGGTCATGATTTCTGGAAAGAGAGATTGCTGTTGAGTTTTTAAAATGTGTTTTTCAGCGATTAAGCACCACAAGCCAGTGCCATCTAGTTCCATTATATTTGAGGGCTGATAGGGCCAACACTCTGCAACTCACACCAAAACAATCTAGATTGATAAATAGCACTACAGGTAAGAGGACAAATATGTATTTTTGATTTTGGGGTGAACTGTCCCTTTAATGTATTTTATGTCCTCTGTAAAGCACTTTGAGTTTTTGAAAGGTGCTGTAGGTGTAGCAAGAGACAGACATCAGATGTGTGTTTGCGTCTTTATGGCTGAAAAAGTAACAAAAAGGTGTAAATGGTTGGATTGTTTTTGTACAGTACAGCAGGATATTTATATGTGCAAAATACGCAGTTGTAGCGCTGAGTTATTATGAGGCAATATTTGAGATCAGTCACAAAATTACTCCGAACTGCGTATTTTATGGTAAACATACCCATCTGCCTTTTCATGTTAAACTGTGGGAGACGAGCAGACTGAAAAACAACCTCCGCAGAGATTTTGAGTAGGTGGGTTTACAGGTATTACGAAACGATAGCTGTGATGTGCCCTTGGAACGTCTTCCCAGAGTGTTGCCGTGCAGACCTGCTACCTTGAGGCTATAAGAGAGCTTGAAAGACACAACCATAAAAACACATTACACACACAATAAACACACGCACATATAGAGAAACAGACAGTCGGATTCATCTCTGTAGACAGGGGATGAGTCATCCTCTATTCCAGTCCCAACTGTGACCCAGCCAGGTCATGTAAACAAGACAAGGAAACTGAAAACCTAAATATGGGGGCTGCATATGCAGGCGGTGAATACGGTAACTGTAGGAATGGACGGGCTGCTAAGGTTTCAGCCAGTAACATGAAGTTAAAGGTCTCAACAGAATGCCTCTAGCCAAAAAAAAAATCCCACAGCATGCACAACTGCACAGCTACCCTGCAGTCTGTGTGGAATGTAGATTGGTGGGTTGGGTGGGCAAATGTTCCTGGAGCACAACCCCACCTCTCCCAACGATCTGCATCTGTTCAGCCTGTGCTGACATGTGCTCAGCTGTGCATTTGTGTGTTTGTGACTAGTGTGCGCTCAGCTGTGAGTGTGTCACTGTGTGTATACGAGGAAGGAACAGTAGGCTGGAGTCTGCTTTTGTGCATGTGGGGACATGTGTTGTGTCTCTATCTGTGTGTGTTGGTGCAACAGGGGGGACTAATGTGGCATTCTCCTGCTGCTTCCATTGCCTGGTTCGTACCTCAGCTGTCCCAGTGGACCGAAGCCAGACGACACACATAGCTCTGGAGTGTGTCTGCACTCTGTGACCTGGGACTGTGTGTGTTTATAGTTCCGTGTGTGTGTGTGTGTGTGTGTGTGTGTGTGTGTGTGACTGAATTGTCCGTTCCAATATCAAGCAAAAAAAGGCTTGTGTAAATGGTGGGGTGAAGTACAGAGGATCCTGCATCTGAGCACTGTGGAGCGGTGAATCACTCTTAGCTTCCAGACAACATGAGTTCCTCTGATGGATCACGACAGAGCTCGCAGTGACATCAAACAAACCACATGAAGAATATTATACAACATGCAAATATGCGAACAAAGAAAACATCATATTTAAGCACTGCCAGCCCTCAGGGCAGTCCTTCAAGTTTCGGTCACTCTGTTACATCCCTAAATACAGGTTGAGTAAGTCTGCTGTGACAGAAAATTTACAGGAAGAACAAAGAAAAGTACACAGTTCAAGCTTGCATATTTTTGGCTTTTGAAGCCGTCATGGCAGAAGCAAAATACACTTTTACCATACTTCAAGCAGTGTAAGTAACATTTATGCAGATTTATGTCCTTCAACTGCAAGATTAAAGGGACAGTTCACCACCAAATCAAAAATACATATTTGTCCTTTTACCTGTGGTGCTGTTCGTCAATCTAGATTAGTTTGGTGTGAGTTGTCGAATGTTGGAGATATCTGCCATAGAGATATCTGCCTTCTCTCCAGTATAATGGAACTAGATGGCGCTCTGCTTGATGGGCTCAAAGCCCCAAAAAATACATTTGAAAAACTCAGCAGCAATGTCTCTTTCCAGAAACCTGTCACCTGTTACTCAAGATAATCCACAGACCTTGTTGTGAGCACTTATATATAGGAACTATTTTCTTTCTACCAAACTACACCTGCCAACTTTCCTGAAGGCATGCATCTACTCATGAACGAGATGCTCATTCTCATGACAGGGCGAGATGTAAACATTAATGACATCCTCCTTGGCTGAGCTGTCACGTTAGCTAGTTCAGTGGTGTTAGGTGAGCTAGCAGTAGATGCACACTAGTAGATACACAGTGCCATCTAGTTCCATTAAATTGGAGAGAAGGCAGACATCTATATAGCCAGTCACTTGGCAGCTCACATTAAAACAATCTAGATGGGTAAATAGCACCATAGGGATAACTTATATTTTTGATTTGGGGGTGAACTTTCCATTTAAAGCTTTGTTGTTAGGTTTTGGTTCCATCGTCCAGAAAACAAAGGAAAAAAGTGTCCATTTGTTTCACAGTTGTTTTTGGTTTCAACCTGTTAAATTCCAATTTTTGGCCACTTGGTTCAAGTTGTGCTCCAATTAACATTATAATACCAAGACTTACACCCATAGTTCAGATAAACAAGTAAAAAAAAAAAGTGAACTTAAAGGGTTGGTTCACCAAAATAACCAAAACCATTTTTTCATTAACCTTTTTTGGTTCCATTCACCTACATTTTAATGGGATTGGAGGCAGAATTCTTGGACAAATAAACCAGTTGGACAAAATGAAAACTATCTGCTGGGTTAGCAGCAGAAGTGCCTATGTGGAAAAAAATATCCAACTCAGGTGAATTTACCCTTCAATCTGACAACAGAGCTTTTAATCCCTGATTCTCAAACAAAGCACCTTGATAACAGCTGGTTGTTGGTACAATATATAACTGATCACATATTATCCCAGGTATCTTTCCCAGATAGATTACTGACTGGGTCCATGGAGCACAGGCCCAAAGGCTCCATAACTACAAGGAGACACAAAACAACCACAAAGAGATGCAAACAGCTACAAAAAGTCACACAATGACCACAGAGATATTAAAAAACAGCTAGAGTGACAAGATGACCACAAAGAAATTCAGAAATTCAGATAGAATACAAAGAGACAAAAAGACTAAAAAGAGACACAAAATGACAACAACAAAAAAGAACTACAAAGAGACACAAATGACAACAAAAAATCTCAAACAACTACAACTACAGACACAAATTAAAAACAAGACACTCAAAATAATTACAAAGAAACACAAAATGACAACAACCAAAAAACTCAAAAGAACTACAGAGACACAAAATGACAACAACATAAAAGAACTACAAAGAGACAAAATGACAACAACATAAAATAACTACAAAGAGACACAAATGACAACAACATAAAAGAACTACAAAGAGACAAAATGACAACAACATAAAATAACTACAAAGAGACACAAAATGACAACAACATAAAAGAACTACAAAGAGACACAAAATGACAACAACATAAAAGAACTACAAAGAGACACAAATGACAACAAAAAATCTCAAACAACTACAAGTACAGACACAAAATAATAACAAGACACTCAAAATAATTACAAAGAAACACAAAATGACAACAACAAAAAAAACTCAAAAGAACTACAAAGAGACACAAAATAAAAACAAAAAATTCGAGACACAAAATGACAACAAAAAAAAAACCTAAAAACAACTACACAGAGACACAACATAAAAACAAAAAAAAATAACTACCAAGAGACACAAAATAACAACAACAAAAAACTCAAAACAACTACAGACACAAAACAAGACTCAAAATGACCACCACCAAGAGGGATGGGGTGCCTTTCACATATCTGTGCCCAGGGGCCCATTGTCTCATAATCTGTCCATGAGTATCTACATGACAACATCAGAAATAACATAAAGGGAACAGACTGATAGAGCTGTTTACACTTTGAGACAAACATGGAGCAACAAGCAGGTCAAGATTTCTTAACCTGCGTGGTAATCAGAGAGCTGTCAGCACTCTGCCCCTCCTCGTCCACACTCGCCACCAGAAATCTTGCTGTGGCTCCATATGGTCTGAAAGCTTAGACTGGTTCTCATATAAAGGAGAGGGGAGAGAAGAGGAGGGAGGGGATACACCATCTAATGTGTGTGGTTCAGAGAATAGCAGTCAGTGTGCCAAAGGGGATGTAGGGACGTATGAGCTTTAGACCATATGGTCAGAAGGTGACTGGATTGGTGTGTAATGGGATTGAGCTAATCTGCTTTTACATTAATAGAAAGAGGAGAGAGAGGAGACAGACAGAATCATTTAACTCACTGCAACATAGGATGACTTGAAAGGACGTCATGAATACATAACTAAAAAAGTCATATCTTAAAAAAGACTCAAATTAAAGCCATTAAGCTCAACAAAATAGGGTCATCTCTGTCTCCTCTCATGCATCATGCTACTTACTTGTTTAATCTCATGATCATTTGCATAGACACTGACACCTTGCTGTTTACGGAAAGAGTGAGCCACGCCTAGGCTGATGACAAATGACCACGCACGTCATTTACCACGAAACGTCCGTCATCCTTTGGAGATCAGCTGGCATTGAACACCTGGGTAGAATTCCCCCGCACATACCCAACCACCCACACACCAAACACCACCTCGCTGGCATCTTCTTCAGAAGGCAATGTTGCTCAACTGGTTCTTCCTCCTCCTCCTCCCTCCACTTGCATGTAGACCTGACTTTCTCTTCCCTCAGGGCACCAGCCTGCGAGTGTAAACACCCATGAATCATCAGCATTACAGGAGATGATCAGTCTATCGTCATTATTGCCGGATAGTGATCATAAATCTTTTCACACTCTGGTGATGTTCCCATAGATGTACATCTGTTGTGTTGCACATACAGGAGGAGGTGGACTTTTAAAAAGGGCTGTTTTAGGTTCTGCTCAGTGCAATTATCCACCTAACTTGGTCCCTTAGTGCCTGAAGAGATAGTGAGCTGCACAGGGAGGCAACAAGTTGACTGTTCATTGATACATCTTAAAATGTCAGTGCTGTGCACCTGAGCTCAACCGACACCCAATGGACCTGTTTCACATGCAACAACACGTGAGATGCAGCGGCAGCTTTAAATTAATAACATTAATTATTGTCAATGCTTTAGCTCACTGTGAACAAACATGTACCCATCATTAATTGTGTGCTGTGCCTGCCCTGCTGTGACCTCCCATCAGAAGCATATTAAAGGTTATATCTTATATTTCACCATCTATAAGTGCTGCGTCAGTGAAAGGTAACTTTAAGATACACTATCAACTGGATGACTGAGAGTCTTCACACACATGTTAGACGCTTTGTTCGGTCTATTCTTTGTTCCTCATGACTTTTATGGTGGTGCATAATAGCAAGTTAGTGTCAGTATCACACGCTGCCTCTAAGTTGTGTCACAGGCCGATGACTCATCAGTGTCCCAGTGTTCACTGAATCTGTAACCTAATCACAGACTGAAATCCAACGCACTTTATAGTGATTCACTGTACCGACTGAAGCGAGGCCCGTCTGGACACACACTTTTGTTTCATAACACAGGCCCCAGGTGTCACGTAACGAAAACAACACCGTAGCCGCGGGTTACAAACGCTTTGGGTTTGGCGACAAATAAGGAATAACTGGCCTGAATCGACGTTTCTCTGATCTGTTGTGTCACTGTGTCTGCAAATCTCACCAGGAAAAAGGGACAGTTCATCCAAAATCAGAAAAAACTGTCGTGCTATTAATGATTCAAGATTGTTTTGGTGTGAGTTGTTGTGTGTTGGAGATATCAGCCGTAGAGATGTCTGCCTTCTCTTGAATATAATGGAACTAGATGACACTCGGCTTGTGGTGCTAAATGCCCCCAAAAACTCAGCAGCAATGTCACTTTCCGGAAATCATGACCTGGCTACTCAAGATTAATCCACAGACCTTGTTGTGAGTGGTTTCTTTCTACCAAATTACACCCACAAACCATTTCACAGCACATATGTGACACACCAAACAATCTAGATTGACAAATAGCACTACAGGTAAGAAGACAAAGGTGTATTTTTTAATTTGGGGTGAACTGTCAGCCAGTTATTCATCACCCTCCACTATTCTTCCTCTTTTGACCATCCCACCTCTCAGGACTCCAGCAGGGGTTTCAGAAGAAGGGACGGACAGGCTGCTCAGGCCTCCTTTGATTATAGGAGGGTTGTTTTTGTGTGCGTGTGTCTTAGAGGTGCACTTAAGTGCTCGTGGGCAAATCTTATCATGCTCTCTGTGGACAGCAAATGCTGGATTTGGTGGATCCTGACAAAGACAGGGGAATGTTTGCATCATTGTGCATGTTAAACTAGTAAACTCCACTCTTGGTTTTATAATGTCACCGAGGCAGCTGGATCAATATCAGAACACACGTTTCAAAACAGAAATCACCCCAGAGCAGCACATTTTCAGTTAATAATCATTTTTATTTTCTTTAGAAAAAGAAACTATCACAACTTCATTTGGTTACTGTACAGTTTCTCTTCTCATAGTCACTCAGTCTGATAACAGGTTGTGATTTCATGCTGGAACACCAAACACCCTCCTACTAACGCACACCACTAGGTACAACATGACAGTATACAGCTTTCTCTTTTTCCACATTTGCGTTTTACATCCTCTGATATTCTGGACTGAATAGCAAATAGAAATCACTTCTATAAAAAAAAAAATAGGAGACAGAGTAGAAATCCCTGACAGATTCACTTAGGAAACGAGGGACGAGAGAAAGAACTCTTTGAGCGGTGTGGTCCATACAACGTGCACCTGACCTGTGTGTCTGTGTGTTTTTGGACAGCACCATAGTTCACTATATATGTGTGAGTTTAAGAGGTTCCCTGCCCTACATGAGACGAGAGTGAGAAAAAAAAATGAGAGAGAAAAGAGATGGTGGGGGGAGGAGAGAGAATCTAGGTCAGATTGTGGAGCATGCAGACCCCCTTTGCAGACACACTCGTATACGCATTCTCTCGCTCTCAGTGGACAGAACTGCATGCATGTTCATCCATAGTCGGGACAGAGGAAGTGGAACACAGTTAATATAACATTAAGGGATGTATCAAGTATGTCTCCCTGAGAAACACTTCTTTCTTCAGTACCGTAAAAACCCTCCTTTTGTCACTGGCACGTCCTGTCAACTCCTCTACACCTCCCCCTGAAATATAAAACATCTTGGCTCATATTAAACATACCGCTCTTCATTTTATCCCGTGATCTATCTCACCTTGCGCTATTGTTCCATTAGGATTAATGCACCGCTGCCAACAATTGCAGCAGGCAAATTGGGGGGCATGGGCAGGTGACATTCACACAAACTTAACTTTCCACAGCCAACTTTCCACCCCGCAGGTGTGTATGTGCAATGACTTGCAGCTCTCCTTCTCTCTCTATATATATCAGTTTATGTGAGCCGGCCTCACACGGCAGGCTCAGTTTGTGAAGTACCAAGTGTGACGGTGACACCTTTGTGACAGTTTGAGTTCGAGTGGAGCTACTGTCCCCCTCCACCTCCTTGTTTCACTCAAATGGGGGAGATGGGAGGAGTAGGGGGCTGTAAATAGGTTGTCCTACGCCCTCTCTCCCACAGTAGCACCACGAAGCTAAAGCACACACACATACTAACGTCACATATTGAGCTGACATGCAAGCACCAGGGATCAGGAAAGGTAGAAAAGAGCGCGATTAAAAAAGACAAAGAAGCGAAGACTTATTGCTACAACAGGTTTACCTAATGCTTCACTCCATAATGCTGATCCCTCATTACCTGTGTGAAGGCCTTTGTGTTGTATACATGAGGGATAACTGTGTCAGTGTGTGTGCAGGGCCCAAACACTAGCGCATGATTCTTTTGATCTACTAAAATCATCTTGGCTGAACAAACGTTTGCTTGCTAACTCTAACGTGATAAGAGTAATCTCTGTAGCCCTTTTCAAGTTTCACTCATGTCAACACTTCCCGAGAAAGGGTGGCGTCCTCTGAGTGTTAAGAAAGAGTGTGAAGTGTGGCAAGTGACAGTGCAGGTGTGCTTGAGTGTGTTAAAAACATAATGCTCACGTGAGAACACACGCAGGTTAAAAACATTTGCTCATTTACGAAGCTCTCCACTCATACAAGGAAGGTTTTAAAAAGCATTATCTAAATCAAACCTCATCAATGGCTGCATACAGAAATTCCACAGCCGATTTCCAAAGGAAATCCTCTGTATAAAAACTTTTTTTAGAGTGTTTCTTTTATTGTCTCTCTCTCCTCTCTGTTCAGCTAATATTAAAAACCAGGAACTGGGGTGTCGACACCTCTCAGTAGAAAACAAATACAAGAACAACCAAACGAGTTTTAAAACCTAGCCTCCACTTTCTCCCGCGCTCTGACTCCTCCTGAGGAGTGCAGAGGAGGAAGAAGTGGAAGAAGAGAGGAGATTACAGGACTCTCTCTCTAAGAGACAAGTTTGGGGAGGACCGTGCGAAGAGGTATGGCCTCCCCTGAATCTCCCATCATGTTGCTCCTCAGTTTGTTGTTGGCAGCTGTGGTGCCCAAGCCAGGCCCCCCTTTGGCCAGGATTGAGGGGAAGGAGGTGCTGTGGTGCTCGGGGAGCCGTTTCACCGTGGCCCCTTGGCTCTTCTCGGTCCCTGGTAGGGGCTTGGGTAGGCGCCGATACAGCCAAGGGTGCCTGAGGGCCTGGCTGGGGGTGAGGCGAGACGAAGGGTCCCAGTCCAAACACTTCTTTATGAAGTCAGTAAAGGTGGGGTCCTCGCAGCCCTTGAGCGCAGCGCTCCACTCCTTGCTACCTGGGGGACCTCTCATCTTGCCACGGCGAGAGCGAGACCCTGTCAGCACGGTGGCCCCCGTGGGCAGGGTGTTGGCTCCGCAGTAGCGAGGGTGGCCCTTGGAGTTGATGAAGTTCTTTGCCCTTTTGGCCTGTTCCAGGACCTTCTGCGGGGGCATGCCGAGCAGCTCCATGACACAGGCCAGCTGGTCACCCTCATCCTCACCGGGGAACAGGGGATAGCCAGTCAGCAGCTCAGCCAGTATGCAGCCAAAGCTCCACATATCGATAGGAAGGCCGTAACGTGAACCGAGGATCACCTCTGGAGCTCGATAAAAACGAGACTGGATGTAGGTGTATACCCGCTGGTGTTCAAAACAGCTGGAGCCAAAGTCAATCACCTGGAAGACAGAGGAGAGACAAGAATCAATGTAGAAAACCTGCTACAGGTCTTGTACACAACTTCACAGGCCTCCCATGAATGTGTCCTACCTTGATGCCGCTGCGTCCCTGCTGTTTGAGCAGGATGTTTTCTGGCTTGAGGTCACAGTGGATGATTCTGTGCCTGCTCAGGGCCTCCAGGCACTGCAAAATGGAGTGTGCAAACTTCCTGACCAGTGGCAGGCTGAAACCCTGGAACTTGTTGCGCTTGATAAGCTCATACAAGTTCATGCTCAGCAGCTCAAAGGTCATGCAGATGTGGTTGCGAAAGGTGAAGTTTTCAAGCATGTGCACCACATTCATGCAGCCGTTCCGATCCTGCTTGCGTAGGTGCTCCAGGATACGGATCTCCTCCTGCGCCTGCCGATGGAAACGCTTCTCATTGCGCACCATTTTCAGTGCCAGGTGCTGCTGCAGTTTGTGGTCGTACACCTTAGCCACTTGGCCAAAACTACCTTTACCAATGATCTGAAGAGGGCAAGAGAGAAGCAGAGAAAAACTGGGTTAGCTAAACATCAGAAGACATTATAGTTTTATAGACAGCCTACAAACACTTCACAAAATCACAATGTATGTGAGACCTTGAGGAACTCGTAGCGGTAAGCTAGGTGGTCGTGGGCGACATGAATGTATCCTCCCTGCTCATCGTCATAGCCACAGTTGTTGTTGCCTCCAGCGACAGCAGGCCTCTTCTTGGCATTGGGTCCCACGAAGAAGATGTCAGGGTATGAGTGGATCTCACTCTGCTCCAGGGTGGTCAGCTGAGATCGGTACAGTCTCAGAGCCTGGTCAGGAGTGAGAGGGCCACAGAGCTTCCCACTGTTCCCTCCGTTCCCAACTCCATGAGAGCCAGAGGATTCACTGGAGCCCTTACTGGATTCAGTGCTGTGGCAAACAGATATGACAGAAACATGGTGTTTAATACCTTAGGTGGTGATTTATCCTGCTTTTTGGGCCAAACACACAAGGTGTTTTTAAGTTTTATTGGTGTCTTCATGAGTGTATCTTTCTCACCTGTCAACACTGTGATCCTTTGACAGGCTGGAGACCGGGGCAGGTTTACTGGGCGTCTGACCAGTGGTCCCGCTGTTCTGAGTTGCTGTGGTTATGGCGTTGATCTTCCGGTTGTTGGTGGAGTCTTCATACAGGTACTTGACCTTCAGCTGGCTACCTCGCACAGTTACCTGATCCCTCATTACAGCCTTGTTACTGACAACCTATTAGAGGCAGAAAAGAGAGAGACAGACAATGAACGAAAAGAAAGCTATTAGAAAATCCATTTGGTAAACATTCCAGCTTAGAGAGACTCTGAACAAGGTGTACACATTGACCTTCACTGTGAAGACGACGTGTAGTATGTTGTGTTGTATGAATGTGATCAATAGAGTGAAGAAAGGACTTTATGAGTGTTCATCTACAGACTAGTAAGGCAATACAGGGGCTACTTGTAGCCTGTAAGACCTTAACTGAGAGGCAACAAAACACTGTCACACACAAAATATAGATTTTTTTCAAGTCAATATTTCATACATAATAACAGAGTTTAAGAGTCTTTCAGGCTCATTTTGCAAGCAAAGAAGAGTGATGAACAGAAAAACAAAAGTAGAACGTGCGGGTTGGCAGATCTGGGCCATGTATTGTTTGATACAGGCCTTAATATCAACAGCAAACTGAGCCATTTGCAGAGATGCAGCACGCAGCAGGTGAACCAGCACAACTGGATCTAGATCCAGTGTGGCAGCCAGTTCAAAAGACTAAAAAGGCCCACCCCAAACCATAACTAATGAAAAATGATCCACATGCCAGCCAATTTGTTTGTTGGCATGCTGCAAGCGATTACGTGTAAAAGCAATTTTTGGATCAGCGTCGCATTCATCTCTTAATTTGCATGAAACACAAGCACTTAAATTCCTATGGAGCAACAGGGATTGTATTTGCATATGGACTCAACAGCCATTGTACATCTGGTAATCCTTTTACAGGGTTTGACATTCACCATGGCCTCGTGGCCTGGGGCCACAAAAAGTTACTCTGCGGCTACCAGATATCGCTGGATGGTGGCCCCCTGTGGCCACTGAGTTTTATCGAGTCTCTTGAGAGTGAATGTCTCAATTAGACTACCCATCTAAATGAAAGTTAAATAAATAAAAATCCCCATACACAACACAACATAACATTACAGTTTCACAAACATCCAGATTCATTTGCTCCTTTCAATTCAACATTCTATGACAGTGGTGAACTATACTCATCGCCAGCTAGCCCGGGCTCAAGACTACTGGCATTGCGTTGCCCCAGTAACATTAGAAAATGTGTTTGGGACGAACAGAGCTCTTCCCCGAGATGCCTCTGGGACAAAAGGGGCTTTTTATGGATGTATAACTATCGTATAGCAAAGGACAAACTGAATCCAGCAACAGATGAACGCAATTTTGTGCTCGGATCAATGGGAGGAGTGCTAGTCAGCAGCTGTGTTCTGTAGTATGTTTAGCTAATGGAGCTAATAGCTAACCACGCTAACAGAGCTAAACACAGATGGACTGAAAGTTTTTGTTTAGAGGAGCACGAAGCGTTTAACAGTTAACTGCAGTTTAATGTTACAACACAGCAAGTTTACATTAAGTAAACGTTATGTTACTGAAGTACTTCAGCTGAGTACGGTTTGGAGGAAACGTTAAAAGTAGTTTGAGGTTGGAATTACAGATTCATTCCATCAGTATTGACATTTTACCAACTTTACCACCACATATCACCTCAAATATTTACTCCATTCTGTACTGAAGGACTTGTGCTTTGATAACAGTAAGTATATGTAGTAGCTGTAACTATTGATTGCAAAGTGCTTTACACTGTGAACTAAGAGACTGTGAGATAATAAACCATATGTACAAAGATATTTTTGTTCTGTTAGTCTTTTTATTATTTAAGTGTCACAGTTAAGGAAGGCTGCGATTTGTTGTGTTAAAATGTCTTTTCTGTGGACTATTGTTTTACATATGTTTACGTTCAGGGCATCATTAATGTACATATTTAGGGGCTTGGTGGCCCGTGGGGCTAGAGCTTAAAACTAATATAACACCTATCCCTGCTTTTTGAAAATGTTTGCAGACAACCTTTTAAAAGTGACAGATCCACCTTTGCTTGGGGCGAGCAGAGTTTCAAGAAAGCTCGAGAGTCTCGCTCCTGCCTGCCAGTTAGACGGCTTCGTTTCAGCAACCCCAGGAATTCATTCCTCCTCGCTCTCTCTCTCTCTCCCTCTCTTCTCTCTCTTACCAGCGGAAAGAACCCTCCACAAGATTATGGAGCTCAAGGGAAATGACAGTCATTAAAGTTAGATTATACTCTTAAACTGTAGAAGCAGTGTGGCTGTTAATAAGACACGCTGACATAAACTCAGCTTGGCTTTCCTATATAGAGACACACAGGAGGGGCATATTTATTGGGACTGTCTAGCTGTCCCTCTTTCACGTGAACACTTCTTATTCTAATGGCTGTGTGGTTTCACCCATCTGAGGGACGAAAGATTTTGAACCCAATGTTTTCTTCTCCCATTAGCTCGCTATGCTGCCCCGTGGAGCTTCTGGCTTCGGCTTGTACACACAGCTGAGCGGGTCTCAGGCAGAAACCATGTCAGCTGATAAAGACAACAGGGAAACCTACATTAAAAGTAGGTGCTGACACGTTCAACTGAAAGAGGATTCAGCTCACAGTGTGTTTGTGTTGTAAGCTGGGGTCCTGAAATAGAGGTGGAATGCAGCAAGGGTTTCCATGCATGTAACCATATAGTCTTAACTTATGACAACAGTCCTGCTGCTGACCCAGGGTCCCATGCAGCTGTTGTCCCCAAAGCTGTACTACAAACATAGTGAATGTCATTGATTGCGCCCCTTCACCCAGACACAACGCTGGTCTGAAAATCAAAGCTTACTACATGTTGGAGCATCAACTGGATTACTGATTGACCAGGCAGGGGGCACTATTTACAAAAATCATTCTGAAGAGTGATGAGTGATGGAAATGAAAAACCACCGTTAGAGCATGAATCTTCTTTACCACCAAGTGATACGAAGGGTGGAGAGTCCTCTGTGTGCAAATCTGCACAGTGCAACAGATGGAGAAGGGCTAATCTCTTTGCTGTCAGAGAAACACCTAAGTACGCTTTTCTCCTTCTCTCAAGCACACACTCAGAGTTGCACAACTCGACACATGTAGACGCACATCAGCAAATCATGGTTTTGCAGAGATAAAAGTTGGGTCGCAGACATAACAAAACTGAGGTCTCATTAATTGTTATTGTACCACGAGCTGGAGCTAAGTGCTACTACAATTTATTTTATTAGTTTCCTCAAAAAGAACAGGGATGACGTCAGTTTATTAATTTAATGGAGCACGAGGCGACTCTGAGCACTGTGCAACAAGCTGAACTGGGGCGAGCCACTGTCAGTCACATTCAACAGAGGATATTACCTCTGTGAGCGTGACAGAAAATACAAAGGAACAAGGACAAGGCTGGAATAGAAAACTAGGCCTAACCTCTATGCAAGCAACACTGATGGGCGGATTACAGGAGACAGAAGTAGGGGAGGAGGAGGGGGAGAATGTTGATTGGTGATTTTGTTTGTGGGTCACATTTTCAAGCCCAATAAATCTTAACAATATATCAAACCAGCCTTTTTTCCCCTCTGCTGGTGCAGGAGGCGGTGGAGTATCGTTGCCTGTGCGTGTGCATTTTCTGCCAAAGGGGCTTTTCAGAGAGGCAAACATGGCAGAAAGGTCCCCTACCAGTACAGTGATGTCCTAAATATCTTTTCTGACCACCGTGCAAATAGTATTCAAACATATGACACTAAAGAAGTAATAAAAAAATCTACTGAAGCCTCTCCAGCATCTTATCAATAAGAGTTACTGTATTCCCCCAAATATGCATGACTACGCTGCAGATTAAAAACTGAAATTGGTTCTTCTATCAAGCCATTTGTCTGAGCAGATGCAGTCATGTATCAAGAAATGGAGACCATACAGTCAGTCAATATAGTGTGCTTTGGAAAATTTGCATCTTGTGAGCTGTGAAGTGCACTGCTTTGCACATTCAAACTACAAAAGTTCGACAAGGCAGTAACTGCTGTTGGATCTCTGCATTTACTTTGGCTGGAGACACAAAATGGCTACTCCACTTCAGCTAATCTGACACGGTCATGGAGAATTGCCCTTTGCAACACATGTTCTCATATCCCCTCAGGCAGTCAATCAATATAACTCACATGATCACGTGTTATTCTCATTGCAGGGCATAAAGACTTGACTGAATTCCGCACGTTGGAGATAAGAGAGGAGATAAGAGACGAGCCTGCAAATCAAGACTGAAGGAAGGAGGAGGGGTGTATATGTCATGAATGGGTACTGAGTGGGGAAGATCTCTCTGAGGAACAGGATGTCTAGAGACAGAGCGTGCTCCAGCACAGGAAATAGAGCTTTGGGCATAAATGCGCCTGTGTTTTTGTGTGTGTATTTTTGTCTGTGTCAGTGTGTGTGTGTACTTACAGTGTGTTTGGGCATAGGGGGCAGCCCAGATGGACTATTTGTATCCGCTTCGTCCTTAAGGATGTGGTCTGTCCTCATGTACGAGTCATACAGACCGTCACCATGGCGTGCTGATGGAACAGAGATGGACAAACAAATCAGCGTGATAGTGTGGAATCATCAAATCTGCAACACAGACGCACTCAGGGATAAAGGCTGAGGATGACGTTCAGAGGTCTATGGAATGCAATCTAATCTCCAGAGAGGCAGACAATCCCCTGTTTGTTTGAACCAGGCAAAGTCCCATTGATTATTTCATCAATCAACCTACCAGCTGCAACGTGTACCTTGAAACTAAAACAAATAGTTTGGTATGGCCCGACAAATCCTGAGCGCTAACCTTAGCAGGACAGCCCCACAACACTGGTCTCTGTAGACCGGCGGGGATGCACATTGTCTGCCACAACATCCTAACCCACATTTACTGTGAAAAGGCCATTATTAGCAGATACATCCATTGTATCTATTGTGTCCAATACATTGTATCCAAGGCCAGAGCGCCAACCTGACCAGCTTAGATAGGGCTTAGGGTCCCAGATCGCTAGCTCTGCAAGTGGTATTATTGGCCTAATGGGGGTAACAGATGCCTCTGTGACGACAGCATCTTTCCGTCTGCCCATCTGTCCATTCAGGCCGAGTCATGTAGTGCACACACACCAGGTGTGCTCAGAAATAGAGCCCATATGGAAGGATGCGGGCGCTTGTCATTCAATAGTGCTGTGTGTGCATGCTCACCTCCGTGGCATCGAGCCAATGTGAAATGACATGGACAGAGTAGATGGACAAGGGGAGTACTGGGGACTGTATGAAGAAGCCAGTTACTCAAATAACAAACCTCCATCAGCCGGCTGTTCGCCTCGACTGTCATTTAGCCCACAAGTTGTCACTTCAATACAAGTATTCATCTCTGACGGCTTGAAATAAGGCCGAGCAGCCTGTTAGCATAAGCCATTTATAGGGTTATTGTGTTGGGTTAGCTCATTAGCAAATGCCCCAAACTGTGGCAGGTCGGGTGTTCTGTCTGTCTGGCCCCTGAGAGTGCCGTAACCATGTGCAGGTGCGTCAGAGGCCCATGTCCCTTGCGTTCGTCAACAGACCAGCTCCGGGACAGATTAGACCTGCTGCCTGGATACAGATGCATTAGACCTGCACAGCACAGCAAACAGAGGCATTAGGGCTCCACACACAATATTGGGCAAGCACAGGCCTCATTAGCCCTCTGGAAACTCCTAATTACTCAGCAGGGGCTCAGCATCTGACTTTGTTGTCCAAGCAAACTTTCTCAGGGAAGAAAAAAGAATCAAAGAGCTCAAACTTCTATGTAACCAAACATCCAGTGTACTATGTCCAACTGGCGCCCAGCTCTCCACACTGTGAAAATCCTTTCTGAACAGCAAAGGCTAGAGAACAAGGTTCAAGCAAACATATGTACAGTAGATCATGTGTCATGAAACGTGGGAGTGTAGTGGGGCTAATTCACAGACTTTTGTCCTCCTCTTCCTGGTATCATGGACAAAGTGTCTCTTTGCAGACAATAAATTCAATGTACACCATATGGTACATCTGACAGAGGCCTGAGAGCAATGTCACAAACTGTTCTTACAGTTTCTAATACACAAAAGAAGAAATGGCTACTACCCCAAGCACACAAGTTTAGGTCAGTGAGGGTACAAACTCCAAAACAGCTGTTAAGAAAGTAGCTGACATTTGTCAAGGCTCATCAAACCTTGATAAGACAATTAAATGCTTATGGGCAAGACGTATAAACAACGCAGAGCTTCCTGGGCTGTCCTCCAAAACATGCACAGTCTGGTGATTGAGATGCAAAGCAAAGAAAACAAGTTTACGACTCGCGTCTTCTAAAACACCTACAGTAGCTACATCTGTCCATTCTCTGTCCACTGAATCACACGATGCCACATGTAACCCAGGAGCCAAGAAATAATGTCAATCACAGCCATTTTAGGCACAAGATATCTCAGTAAACGCCAACAAGAGTTGCTTGAGGTCGAAACTAACGCCACGCAGGCAGCTGGTGTTCGTTTCGCTTTAATTTGCACGAACAAAAACAAAAGCAACACGTCGACAACACTTAGGAAACAAAGTTAGTGACAAAGACTGCAACACTGTGCTGTAGTTACCTGTTGCTATTGGGCCATCTGGTTTTCTGCTTATTATCATCATGGTTGCAATTAATATGTGATGCCAGCATCCGAAATGGAGAGGAAAAAATCCCGAGTAAAAAAAGTGGAAACAAAAGATTCAAACTAGAGTCACGTAGCAAACTTGACTAAGAGCATTTGTGAGTGTGCCGTGGCTCGGCAGTGTTTGCTTAAGTCCAAGAGCCCTGGAGTTGTGGTTTAGACTCAGCTAACTCTAGTTTTTTTTCTCTCTCTCCTTGGTGTTAACTAGTTTTCCCCTTGGCTTTCACTGTCATTTATCCTTGTTTTATTAAAACCACAGAGGTGTGCATTCAGCGTGCTGGCTAACATTAGCCTTGGCTGCAGTTTGAAAAACCTGAGCAGGCGGTGGGGGTCGTCTCCCTCAGCTAGCTAGCCAGCTAGCTCGCACAGCCACAAAAACACTCGTCCGCCCGAGAGCCGCTCCCTCTGTTAAAAATAGTTTGAGTCCAAATATTACAGCTTGGTGGTCTGACCCGTGTGCCCCTCGCCTTTCTCTGTCGGTACAGTGAGTCGGTCCAGAGCACCATTCCCGTGCTTATTCCCGGTTAGCTGAGTTTGTAGTTAGCAAGCAGCGATGCTACCGCTCGGTGAACCCCCACGATACTGCCCTCCTTCGGGACAGCTTGGGGGCCGCTTCGCTGGTCTTCGGGGATGGCTAGCCGAAATAGGCTAGGTCGCTAGCTGTACTCGAGCCCCATGTTGAGTGCAGAAACAACCGGAGCATCGCCTTCGCAGAAAAGCTTCACCTGCACTCTCGGTCCAATAAAGCGGCAGTGTTTAATCCTTCTTCTCTGCGGTGCGAGTATCTTATTCGACGCAGCTGTGTGTTGTTGCTAAGGGCGTCTTCAGTGAGCCCGGAGTCAGCAGGCAGACAGAGGGAGGGAGCGGGGCGGTGCCTAGCGGGCAGCAGACAGCCAGCAGAAGGGCGCCCCGCAGCGTCCACCTGGAGCTCTGCACTGAGGCCAACGTGAGAGTGGGCTCCTGCCAATGTGTCCAACATTTGCTCCATTATAAAACTGCCAGTAGAATAAAGCTTGAATTACACACCAGGATTTCTGGCTCGAGTCATTATAAAAGATGACATTTTCAGTTATTCATGTTAATAAAGCATTAAAAATGGTTATTACATCTAAGCTGTTGTTATAAACCATTAATAAAGTGTAATTAGCATTAAGTCTGCAGTTATAAATATTATCAAGTCATTATTAGAGTTTAATGACAACAATCCAAGACTGCAGGCGCGTGCTGAGTGTTATTAATTATTAAAAAGCACAGGTGGAACCAAGTCATTGTTTTGAAAGGTCACAAGTCTTTGTAAGTCCCAAATCAAAACTGAAAAGTCTTGAGTCAAGTTCCAAGTCAAAATTGACAAGTCCTGTGTCGAATCCTAAGGCAAAACTGACAAGTCCAGAGTCAAGTCCCACATCAAAACTGACAAGTCCCAAGTCGAGTTCCAAGTCAAAATTGAAAAATCCAGAGTCAAGTTCTAAGTCAAAACTGACAAGTCCCAAGTCAAGTCCCCAGTCAAAACTGACAAGTCCCAAGTCAAAACTGACAAGTTCCAAGTCAAGTTCCAAGTCAAAATTGAAAAGTCCCAAGTCGAGTTCCAAGTCAAAACTGACAAGTCCCAAGTCAAAACTGACAAGTTCTGAGTCAAGTTCCAAGTCAAAATTGAAAAGTCCCAAGTCAAGTCCCAAGTCAAAACTGACAAGTCCCGAGTCAAGTCCCAAGTCAAAACTGACAAGTTCCGAGTTAAGTCCCAAATCAAAACTGAAAAGTCTTGAGTCAAGTTCCAAGTCAAAATTGACAAGTCCTGTGTCGAATCCTAAGGCAAAACTGACAAGTCCAGAGTCAAGTCCCAAGTCAAAACTGACAAGTCTCGAGTCAAGTTCCAAGTCCTAAACAAGTCATAACGTCCTCCACATAAAGTGTAATGCCAGTGTAACAACAGAGTAGCCTAACAATCTATTACATTTATAAAAATAATGAATGTTCTCAGGGTGGCATGATGGTGCAGTGGTTAGCACTGTCTCCTCACAGCAAGAGGGTTCCTGGTTCGAATCGAGGGTGGGGGGGGCCCTTCTGTGCTTCTGTGGAGTTTGCATGTCCTCCCCATGCCAGCATGGGTTTTCTCCGGGTACTCCAGCTTCCTCCCACAATCCAAAGACATGCAGGTCAATTCGTGATTCTAAATTGACTGTAGTTGTGACCCTGTCCATGGTGTAACCCGCCTCTTGCCCAGTGTCAGCTGGGATAGGCTCCAGCCCCCCCACGACCCTCAACAAGATAAGCATCTACAGAAAATGAATGAATGAATGCTTTCAAAAATGTTTACTTTTTTTTGTTAAAATAAGTTTGTTAGAAGTTGTTACGGCAAAGTAGAGTTGAAACGATTACTCTATCAGTTAGTTGATCAGAAGACTAAGTCCAAACTAAGTATTTCTGAGGGAAAGTGTGAAAAAAATCACTGGTTCTAACTTTATGGAAGTAGTACATAGTTTTCTTAGTTCTCCTTGGAGTATTGGTCTGACAGTTGTAAAGCATCAGCTCAGCCTTTTTTTTTACTTGTTAGAAACCAAACAGCATATTGATAAATAATGGACCTGATAATGAAGCTAACCACTAGTTGCAGACCAAGGGCTAAGAAGACCTCTGCTCAGGCCCACACAGTGCTGTTGGTCTTTCACTTTGCATACCCTGTCAAGAAAGCTGAACCATGGACTGAAACTGGAGAGGGTATGGAGATCTATACAGGGCTAGATATAGTTAGGGGCAGGGCGGAGGACAGGCGGAGTGAGACCAGGCAGGCATGAGAAGGGGAACAGGCTAAATTCAGACAGTGATACATGCTTGGCAGAGGGTCATGCTAATCTTAGCTCTTTCTCAGAGGTGAGAAGAGGGGCCCGTCTATATTTGCTGCCATAAATAAGCATACTGACACAGTTTTAGGTGGCCCTCTGGGCAGCAGCCAGCCCTTAAGGCCAGCTTGGCTGTGCTGATTATTCTTAGATGGTGGTGTATAGAGAGAGTAGGGTGACAATGGCTATAAACTGATCTGCTTATTGCACTTTCCTCTCAAAAGGGTTCAAGGTGTAAGTGTGTGGACGGTGAGGCACTCTAATCACAGCCAGTGAATTTACAACCCCAGCAAGAGATGGGACCAGGTGCAAAGCTACCTATAGGTCCGTGCGGGGGTTGTGGGTTCTGGCTGTATTTGGTCTCAGAGCCTGTGACGGACACTGACACCTGTGGGTTTACTGATCTAACACCTCATTTTGAATGCCCTTTGAAAACAGGTCGCATCAGGAAAAGTATTGTGTAAAACAGTGGGTGTCACTGCAAAACCTTAATGTTTTATCATTTCAAGCATAACAGGACATATGAAAACAAAATCATTCACGTGCATGTGGGCATTTACACTCACAGTTTACATTCTGCATGTTATACTTAGAATTTAGATGAAGTACTGCCACCTGCTGGTGATTTGAAAGCAATGCAAGGTTGCCTCTGTGATGAAAACCTCAGATGAAAAGCTCAGCACTTTCTACTTGGGGCATGCCTGGACAACACATCAGCTCAAATCACTGAACCACTAAATGTTTCATTAAGTGTCTCTATTAAGAGATATTAAAACTCAATCAATCTAATCTGCAGTCACTAAAACCTTGAATATACTGTCTCCAATATGACTATGATGTGCACATAATAGCAGTAACTAAAGCAAATTTCTGGTTCCTTTGCAGTGATTCTCATTCGATTGGTTGGTTGTGATTCAGTGTCTAGCTCAACCCAGCCGCCACTTTATTAGGTACACCTTGCTTGTACTGGGTTGGCCCCCTTTTGCCCCTGAAGAACTGCCTTAATTCCTAATGATGTAGGTCCAACAAGGTGATGGAAGCATTCTTTAGAGACTGTGGTCCACATTGACATGATAGCATCACACAGTTGGTGGAGGACTGACGGCTGCACATCCATGATGCTCCCGTTCCACCACATCCTAAAGGTGCTCTACTGGATTGAGATCTGGTGACAGCAGAGACCATTTGAGCACAGTGAACCACTGAACAAGTTTGAGATGATTTGAGCTTTGCCACATGGCGTGTTGTCCTGCTGGAGGTAGGTATTCGAAGATGGGTACACAGTGGTCATAAAGGGACCGACATGGTCAGCACACTGTGGCTCAGAGAGAGTGGGTCGTCCACCAATCAGAAGATCAGCAGTTCAATCCCCGGCTCCTCCAGTCTGCATGTCGAGGTATCCTTGAGCAAGATATTGAACCACAAATTGCTCCCAATGATGCTTCCATCGGGTGTGTGAGTGTATTTAAAACTGAGTAGCAGGTGGCACCATGTATGGTAGCCTCGACCACATGTGTGAATGGGTGAATGTGACTTGTAGCGTCAAAAGCGCTATGAGTAGTCGGATGACTAGAAAGGCGCTATACAAATGCAGGTCCGTTTATCATTTACCATCCACGAGTAGGCTGTGGCATTTGAACAATTCTCAGATGTTAGTATGAGGCCCAAAGTGTGCCAAGAAAATATCCCCCACACCATAACCACCAGTCAAAATTGTTAATACAAGGCAGGATGGATGGCTCATTGGATATTTATTAAGAGCATTCTCTGTAAACCCCAGAGTTGGTTGTGCATGAAAATCCCATAGACCTGTGACATCACCCATTGGTGAGCCTCACGTTTGGTATGTTGGCTATCACCATATTGGATTTTTGGAACCGGAAGTGACCCGAGGTGACTGTATTTGGACAAATTTAAAATTTGTCCTACATAAAAATGAACCCTTGTACAGATGTAATGAACAGGGAAATGAGCTATAGAGACCAAAACTGTTGTTGTACTAGGCTGTTGACAGGTTTATTTCTGCTCTAAAGTTGGGCATTTTAACATGAGCATCTATGGGGATTGAATCAGTTTTGGAGTCAGCCTCAAGTGGCCATTATAGGAACTGCAGTTTTTGGCACTTCTTGTTGACTTCATTTCTCAGCCTCTGAGATAGTCTCGCGTGACCAGCCAATTCATCTTTCGTTTTGTAATAGAAATGGGCGGGGATATCCAGACCACGTGACGGTGTTGCCATAGGTGCGGCACATATGTTACATGTAACAGAGACGTTGCAGCTCTGCAATATAGCTAAATCAAATGAAATCATATCCATTTTAATCTCTTCTTGCGATGCACTGAACACTTCCTTTTCTGTTTTGTACTATGGACAACAATGCGGGGAATAGCAGTTCCAGTGTAGGTGGGTGTAAGGCAAAGCTAATCAGCCGTTGGTCAAGGAAGTACGGAAGTACACAGATTTGGATCCAATCACATCACTGCCGCTGGGAGCCAGCGCTAGTTCTATTACAACTTTCCTGTGGGAATGTCCACAGACGACAGAATCAGCCACCGTGCTGACATCATCAGTGTCTGTGTAAGAGACTATCCCTGAGATTGCTGCTTTGAAAATCCTAGTAGATTAGCTGTTCTTGAAATACTCTAACGAGCCCATCTGGTACCAACAACAATGCCATGTTCATAGTCACTTGAATCACCTTTGTTCCCCATATTGATTGCCTGATGCCAGACAGAACTGTCAACTTGTTGCGCTCAGTCAACTCGAACTCAGTGGAGTGGGCAGACTGAAAGGCAACCATTTTGATGCCTGGTTTGAACTTCAGCAGATCACCTTTCCCATGTCTACTTGCCTAAATGCACTGAGCTGCTGCCACGTGATTGGCTGATTAGATGTTTGCATTGATGTATAACAGTAGTAACAACAGCACGTGATTTCCTTTGCATCAGTTCTCACTCCAGTGGTTGGTTAGAATTCAGTGTCTAGCTCAAAGAAACATTTGTTGGACAGACCAATATGGAGAAGTGAAACTAGTGTTAGTTCCCTTTTTTTAACCCAGCCCTGTACTGAAGAGCTGAGAACAATGCCTCGTCAGTCAAGATAACTGAGAGGCATCTCTTTGGAAATTCTTCTTGGATGCATCCTTCGGTTCATAACTTTCTGAGAAATACAGTTTCTGTGTGAGAAAATATTCTATGTGGTGTGATAAAAGCTTACATGGTGCAATTAGGGTTGAAGACCTATACAAAGGGAACCACTCTGGGCCTCATAATGTAGAGACACATTGAAACATGGGGAAACATAAAATGCAGAAGAGTCATCACTTACGTAACCTCCAGTAATGTTCCGTACTATATGGCCCTTAGTGAAAGGACATGAAGATATGAGAACATCTCAATAAAGGGATGACCTTTTTATTTCATTGTGATATTCTGTACAGTTCTACTGCTATATTTATACACACTTCTTCAAATTAAACAAAATAAATTGCGAAAAAAAGCATCAAGTCTCGGCATCCTTGACATATTATCATATGGATGAGGTGGACCATGAAATAAATAACAAGCACGCACACACACACACGCACGCACACCCACACAGACAGTTTGTTGGAAAGACAAATGTGTTGAGAGTCGGGGAAAGAAAGAGAAAAATACATGTACAACACCACCCAAGAAACGTAGATTTGCACACATGCTAAAGCACCCACACATCCACGCAGGCACCTGTGTGCTGAAACACACCTTACATACGTAGATCCACAGGGGCACATGAAACAAAAGGCACTGCCAGCAGGAACAGCTTGGGCTTTGGGTGGTGGCGTAAAAACAAAGAACAGGTTTGGGTTTACTGAGAAGCATGTGCTTATGGACGACGAGCCTCATTTATCAGTATTTATATTGTATCTAAAGGGTGAAAAATAAGCCTGTGTGCGCATGAGAAATGTTTACAGTAAATGCTATGGATAGATGCATTCATTTTATGTTACATGCATGTCAAATATGTTTTCCAAAACAACCTAATTTGCAGTTGTAATGTGTTATATTACACTCAATGCATGTTTTTATACTTGATAAGTGAGGCCCAATAAGGGAGCGCTGATCACACACAGACACTCATTATAAAACACAATTCACAATATCCTCCCTGCTCTATATGAGCGCACACACATACACCCACACACACACCCACACACACACACACCAACCAGTAGGAATGATACCAAAAGAATATTAATATTCATCGCAATAACAACAAAGTTAAACCTTGTCACTCTTTTCCAGTGTCTACATAATACATATGCATTGCAAACACGTCATTGGTACATCATAGCCATTATCATGAACTTTATATATTTTTCGTTTCTTTTTTTGGGGTGGAAGGTGGGGAGGTAAAAAGAAAAGAGAAGCAGAAATGCATGCCCAGCCGCAGAGCTGTGGGCCCTTCAGTGACCTGCATCTATATGTGCAAAAACAGAAGCTGGTTAATTAATTTCTTTTTTACATACACCACCTTTATAATTAGATAAACTTCCAAATGTCTCTCATCCCTTTAAAATCCTCTCAATAGATTTGTCCCTCTGAGCTTTGGTGTGAAAATCCCATCACATTCAAATGCAACCCATATAATAACAGTGTAAAATCACTTTTACAATAAAGTGTAAAATCTGTGAAGGTATGTGTTTTGCCTTGCTTGGCAGTCCGTGCAAGGTTGGTTGAATCTGGATTTAGGGAGGGAAAATGGAATAACAGTTAAAGGGTAACTTTGGTATTTTTCAACCTGGATCCTATTTTCCTGTGATTTTGTGTCTAAGTGACGAATGGAGACACAGTTCCTGAAACTGGTTTGGTATTGAGCGAAAGCGCTGCAGCCGACAGCTGCGACACAGGCTGCAATGTAACGTTAAAGGGCAATCGCGCGCTATCAATTATCTTCCACTTAAAGTGCTTGTTTTTGCCACTGACAGGCTCAAATAGTTTTTGAAGTGTCTGACAACATTATGTAAAAGGATTCCTACAGAGATAGATCTTTTTGTGAAAGAGTAAGATCCTTTTTGTTTAGCCAGAAACAGCCCCAAAATCGCCATGGTCGAACCCACCAGACTCCATTTAAATAAACAGTGATTTTATCATTATAAAACACTCTTCATTCAAAGTCGACAGACACAAAATAACACTCACAAAAGCTGCCTTGGTTCCTTCTTTCACTGTTCCAGCAATCCACAACTCTAATTTGGTTGAAATGAACCCTCAGTTCACCCAGTTAGGTGTGAAAATATGCTGCCTCTATTCACTATTCACTGTTTATTTAAATGGAGTTTGGTGAGTTTGCTGACAGCAATTTCGGGTCTGTTTCTAGTAAAACAAAAAGATTCTTACTTTTTAACAAAAAGGTCTATCTTTGTAAGGATCCTTTTCATAATGTTTTCAAACACTTATAATAATCTGAGCCTGACAGTGAAAGAAACAAGCACTTTTAGTGGACGTTAACTGATGGCGCACAACTGCCCTTTGTTGTTACATTGCAGCCTGTTTCACAGCTGTGGGCTGCAGTGCTCTCATTTAATACTGGACCAATTTCGAAACTTGTCTCCATTAGACATAAAAAACATGGGAAAATAGGGTCCAGACTGAAAAATACCAAAGCTACCCTTTAATGTCATAAAAGAGGTTAGATTTGTGTGGTAACTGGGTCAGATTGAAGACCTTTCTGTCAGCGAAGCACCTGAAAGCGTCTTCTAACATGTTGTTAAACTAGGAAATTGAAATAATAGAAACAAATAAAAAAAGCTGAGATTTTGGACAAAGTGGGCTAAAACGGGGTGTTGAAGGGTGGATTTCGGTTTCTTTCCTCCTTTAGGTTTTCTCTTTGCTCGACGCATGCTCCCTGAGAAAAATCAGAGAATGGATCTCACTTTCTTATCTTTCCATGTCTTGTTCCAGCATCCACAGCCTTTTGCCTCAAGCCTTGACCCCAAACACCTCCCTCACAAATCCACATGTTTATATTCGGGCACAAAAATAACACATCTGTTGATAACCCTATACATATATTCCAAGAAAAAAAGAACACTCAGTATGATTGTCCTTCCACCAAAGAGTAATCATGCCTTCTGTTTTACTTCTAACTCTACGTGTGCAGGAGGATGAGCTGAGAGAGACTCATGCATAAGTAACACTTGCAGTAGCAGCAGCAGCAGCAGTAGCAGAGGAAGGGAATTTTTTAAAAACACTAATGATTCATATCAGTCCCAAACGAGATCTCAAGTCGGACTTTCAGATCTTGCGTCGCTGTGATCTTTCTGTGTGTGTCCTTGGCAATGAAAGCGCTGCTTTTCAAATCAGCTAGCAGACCACACACCCTGTAGCCTTTCACGTCGCTTTCAACCCCTGATTCTCTCCTCGGGGAGTGGATGTGTGGATGGTAGGGGGGCTTGTATGCGTCCTGAGAAAGGGTATGCATCTGTGTGTAAATGTACTGTATGTTTGGGTGTATGTGTGGAGGGTGGAGACAAGTTCAGCTCCGGCTCCAGTCTCTGAATAGATCACGGGTGTTGAGGGGGATGGGGTCAACGTTCAAAGGGTCAGTCTCTCCCTGGGTTGAGGTTATAAGGTAACAGGTGAACGGGTCAGGGGTCATGTTGTTGGAGGGCCTGTTGTAGTTTCTTTCGGTACATGGTGTATTTTTGTTCCACTGCCCGCACACGCTCCGCCTCCTCTTTCTCCAGGATTACCAGGAAGTTTTGTAGCTCAGGGACAGAGAATGCATGCCACTGTGAATGAGAGAAGCTGATTATAATACCACTGCAGAAAATTTGTTTTTACTACTAGCCGTCTATGAATGTGTATCAAAGAGGAATGTTACCTCAGCAGCCTTTATAAATTCCCTTTATTGCCAACTAAAGTGTGTTTGTGTGTGTTTTCTCACCTCCACCTCTCCAGTCTCATTTTCCTTGAGGACAAAGCTGAGCTGCTCTGGGTCAGGCCCTGCTATCAACCTCAGGAGAAGTGGACGCTCACATAGAGGAAGCTTCTGGAACAGATCTGGAGGAGGAAAGCACAAAGAAAAACATCATTCAGTGCTGTCTACTCCACGTTTTCTGTAAATGAGCTTTCAACCAGGTGTCTTGTCCTCACCCTGTCCGTCGCGGTGCGTCTGCCTGTACAATGCAAATTTGCGGGGATTGTCCAACACCATGAACTTCTTCAGCAAGCCCTGGATGACCTCTCTGGTGGTGGTCAGAGAGCTGATGTGGATCTGCTTCACACAGTCACATGGTAGGTAGAAGGATGTTCTCTTTTCGCTCTGCGCACAGTCCGTCCCTTCAGTGTGGCCTCCTGCCTGCTTGGACGCTCCTTCTGAGCCTGCCGCCTCCACAGCGGGGACTGTGACTGGTCGACTGAGCCTCAGGTGGACCTTAATGAAACCTGTGTAGGATCCATCTGAAGCCTGGAACGCACAGAGATTAAGGGAGACAGTAAGAGAGTGAAGGCATGTTTCAGTGCTGACATGTGTGCTATAACAGGACTGGAAGGAAGTACTGTATGTTGGATGCTGTATGTATGTACTGTACGCAGGTAACAGTAACATTAGCCATGATAGCTAGAAAAAAAGCCTACATTGCATGACGCCGAAGCTGTTACTTTCAGTTTTCAGGTGATTTGCCAAGCTCAGTGTAGATTTGGGACATGCCAGTTTCCTTAGTCATATCTGACACTCATCATTTTGGTGGTCATCTTGGTTGATTTTGATTCTATTCCAGATGCTTGACCTTTTGGACATCTTGAGAGCCTATCGCATATTTTCGATGAGAGTGAGTTGGAGTCACAAAACTATCACTAAGGTTACATTTCCTTGTCTGACAACAGTGCATTCAAATACTGATTTAGACAGTGATTACAATGGCAACGATCAAAGCTTGGAGGCTTGTTTCTATCTGAATGAAAGCGAGGAAGTTATAAAAACTGGTTTCATTGTTAGTTTGACCTTAAACAGTATAGTACATTGTGCAGCGACAACAAGAAAAACTCACCAGTTTCATGCCATTTTCAGAGACTTGAATGTTGTACTCTTCTATCCTTGTCCGCACCTCTTCTTCCGACAGGTCCTTTGTTCCTTTCTCCTCTTCCTCCTTTGTTTCTTTCTGCTGTAAATCAAAGACAGAGAGGTTGTCAGAATCAAAATATCTGGTAGTAGCAGTGTTGTGTTTTAACCAGCAGATGGTGCTGCTTCCTCCACAATTTCTGTTGAAAAAAATCTTGCTTTGCTCAAGTTTATGAATAGATGTCTAAATACACCAGAATCAAGAGAAACCCTTCTACCCTGCAAACCTTTAAAAAACACAAGTGGACTGAGTGACTTGTGGGCATATCAGGTGTCATATTTGGTTTGAAACAAGATTATCAAGGCTGATTCCTGCCCTACTTGTGACAACACCCTGCCACCCTCTCCTATCCTCCATCTTTGTCAACCTCAGGAGGCAAAGCTGCATCTCTGACTGACGGTGATGGAGGGATTCTTATCGCCACTACACCCTCTCTTCTTCCACAGCGGGGTTACTCCGCGGCTATACATAGGGACAGGAAATGTTGTGAATGAAGCACATCATGCATTCAGCATCACAGCACGAGGATATTGACAGGGCTGCCTCCCTCTCACTCTTACTCATTTGTCTCTGTGACTAAACAGATGAGAAAGAGGGGGAGAGAGAGAGAGGGAGGGAGGGAAGGAGCAATGAAAGGAAAAAGGAGGTGATGAGGAGGGAGGCAGGGAAAAAGGCGAGTAAGGGGTGAGGAATGATGAAAGAGCGGCTGCTGAGCCAGCCTTAGCAACACAGAGTTTGACTGGGTTATTTATAGTACAGTGGGATGCATCCTCTCTATCTCACAATAGCATTTTTTTTTCTTCCCTTCTCCTGTTCGTTTGCATTTTCTGGGGCAGAGGAAGAGAGAGACAATGTGTGTGTGAGAGAGAGAGAGCGAATGCAGGGCAGGAATCGTTTCTGTAGGGGAGTCCTCGGGTTGTGCGATGAAGTCACCATTTCATTCAACACAGATGCAGTGTGCATGAGCATGAGTGTGTCTCTGTGTATGCACACAAATAGATTGAAGGTACTAAACAACACACATACATCACAAGTGTAGCTTAGCTCATCCTGGCTGACATTCAGCAAAAGGAGGTGACAACACTGTAGCATTTAGAGTTTCAAGGCTGTTTGAAGATAGATGCCAGGACAGAACTCTGTGTGTGTGTGTGTGCGTGCGTGCGTGCGCTGTTTTATGTGTCCATGTGTGAACAGGAACAGTGAAAAACAGGGGCTTCTGATTTTGCCTACCACATAGCTCATTCTTTTTGTTGCTACTTTTATCTCCTCCACACTTATCATCAGCCGCTCCTCTGTGCAATTATGGACCCACTATTATGGTATTTGTCCATGCTGTGGTGAACGCAGCTATTATTATCACAGCATGTAACAATCTGAACGATTGAGATCCCTTTTAATTAGGACATAAAACACAGTTTGAATATTTAAAGTTACAGCCCTGAGGCATCATTCCAGGAAAATATTGTAACTGCTTGCCCTGTCTTAAAGGTCCAGTGTACAAGATTTAGTGGCATCTAGAGGTGAGGACTGCAGATTGCAAGCATATGGAACTTGTCCTGGTTAGAATTCCTCAAGTCTTCATTGTTCAGGAGGTTTTCGCCGTGAGCCAAAATATCCGCAGGGTTCTCTTTCTCTCCAAAACAAATGGACCAGGTGATTTGAACTGGTTAAAACACTGAATAAAGCAGGTTCATGTTACAAATCAGTGTTTCTCCAATGCTGTTTTGCATGTCGGAAATGAGCACCGACTAATGTGTGCTCACCTTCTTTATCTGACAACTTGAGAGTCAGACATTCAGGAGGTTTTTGTTGGGAGCCGAATTATCTGTGGAGCTCTCTTCCTCTCCACAATAAAAAAGGACCTGATGCTTTACGCTGATAAAAACACTGATTGTAGCAGTGCTAGGGTGGCCAGTGCGAAAACATGGATCCAATCTTGAGTCAGTGTTTGGTTTATTCATTCTGGGCCACTGTAGAAACATGGCAATGCCACACGGTGGATGAGGATCTGCTCCCTATGTAGATATAAACAGCTCCTTCTAAGGTAACGATAATGCAACGAAATCAACAAAGAACATATACTTTTTATATTATATTCAATTTCTGCCAATATGTCACCCTATAACCTTCACACTGGACCTTTAACTTAAGTTTAAAAGACATGGAAAATCCTATCTTCCTATTACAGAAGCAATTCCTAAACTTGTGGCTGTTTTCTGTCCTGTCTCAGACGTCTTGTCTTATCTTTATACCTTAAGGAAATCTGAACTATAACTGTAAATCTGATTAACCTTCCAATTGGCACTTGTCCTTTAATGCGTGTATCTGTGATGAGAATGTGTCAGTAGGCCATTCGAGCTGGACAAGACATAATATGAACATAATATAATAATCCTCAATCTCAGTCAGGGAAAATGTAGTGAATTTGTCATCTGTACGACCACTGGCTGAACCCCATGCTTCCTTGTAGGAATCTCCAGAGCTGGACGTAGCATGTTGATCATATTCAAAATTAATCGTCTTGGCAGTTGATATATGCCCATGGATACATGGTCCAAGAAATTTAAAGTGACATCATACAGTTTGAGTAGCCTTCTTTAATCCTTACATTTGTTCATGTCGTTCCCCATTTTCATTACCATTACCACACAGGCCTCACAATCATGCTGCTGCCATTTATGGCAGTAATTCTGAATTAAGGACAGGGTCTGTGCCATCCTAACTTCACTTGAGTAATCCCTAAAATAGATAGCTGAATTCCTATCCTAAGATAAGATCAGATTTTTTCAAAATGCAGTTAGGAAACATGTTTCTGTGATAACAAAAATCCTAAATGTCATACTAAACGGAGATAAGATAGGATTACAGAGTTTCTGTAATAAGACCCCTGGTTCTGTGTCTCCACAGACTCATGAATACATAATAATGTAAAAACCCATACAGTTTTATAAAACTCTGGTGGTTAAACATTAAGCATGTACGGCAAAATCAAGGATTAAGAAAAGACTCTGAGGGATACAGAGAGTTGACTTGTATCCAAGATTCCTCCCAAGTCTACGGCAACAAAGTGAAAAGAACCTCGCAGGAATTCCTGTGTTTGTATGCATGTTTCTAAATGTATCAGAGGCAGTGCCCTGCCCTCCCTTTCTGCATACCAGTGAGAGTGGTCAGGGGACAATAGAGCGGGACAATAGAGCAGTTTCCGCCCCTGAGAGTTCCACAAAGTCCTGGGACACTGCCTTGCTTGGACCAGGTCACAAGGGAGCAAATAGCCAGCAAGGCACAGAAACAGAGACAGATGTGAAAACTGAAGGGTTTGCGCAGTCTGCGCTGTGATGAGGGGCTGACACCTTGGTCAACTTGATGAAAAATATGACACAAAAATCATCTACATTCCCCACTGCATCTTTGGTTTCAGAGCTTTATTCTAACAGGTTCAAGGATCTTAATTTTAACTCAGCATACCCAGTTTTAGGCACGGAGCATCCAGACAAAAATGTACCTGATGACACAAGCTGAAGTACAAATGTGCTCTCTTCACTGAAAGAATACAACAACTAAGGTTCATCTTTACCTAGAAAACACAAGCCTCTGACTGATCAGTGTCCATCTGATAATATTACAGGTGACAGGTCCAGGTCAGCTGATCCAGCTTTATGGTGTGATTCAGACAGATGTAAAGCAGCTTAACGTGTGTAAGATATCTAGGACTGTTACATAAATGGGCGCACACACATATGTATACATGCCACACACAAACATACACACGCACACACACCTCTCAGGGTGACATGATGCTCTCACTCCGATGAGATCAGACAAGTGAGGTCATGTGGCTGCTTGAAATGTTGCAGTAAAAACTAACCTGACCACCTTTTTGTTAACTTGAACTGACTGTTGACTTCAGTCAAACCTGCGGGGTATGTGCGTGTGTGTGTGTGCACGTGCGATTGACATCATGATCTTCAGGTAACTCTAGTCTCCAGGATCTATTACAACTGGCCAAGATTGAGTAGACGGCCCATACTGTCAGAACTTAACTAGCAATACTCAAATAAATAAATAAGGAAGCAAAAAAATGAAGGCAAAATTCACACACACACACCTCCCTGTTCTTCTGTGTTTGTGAGGACCATCACTGACATAATGTATTCCCTAGTCCTTTATCCTAACCTTAACAATCACAGCTAAATGCTTAATCTCAACCCTTGCCCTAACCTCAACATAAATCCCTCAAACTGGCCTTTGAAGAAGTGAGGACTGGCCAAAATGTCCTCACTTTCCAATAATGTCCTCACTCTGTTGAGTTAAAATGTATTACCGTCCTCAATATGTTACAAATATGAGTGCACATACGCACACACACTGATAACAGTGTATGCGTTAGCACAACGTCTTTACTGGGTCAAGTGTCGAGGAGAAGAAGCTTGATGGAGAACACACGCTGATTCTATTTCACAGCTCAGAGATCGCTGTGTGACAGCACAGCCAGCAGTACACACACAAACGCACACATACACACAATTAGCATATCAGACTGTGTCAATACAAGATTACAAGTGAGGTATTTTGATGTTGTATCTGATCGCAGTGGTGGTAATGTAACTGCTTTATATAGTGTTATAATGTAAAGCTATGCATCATATTTAAAAGTTTATTATGTTTTTTATGTCTAGTTTTTTCTGCGAAATAAACTAGTGCAGTGGAGTGAAAATATCAAACATTTTCATCTGAATTAAGTGGAGAGAAAGTGTAGAAAAAAACTGAAATACCAGAACTTTATAAGCGTACGTGATACAGTACAGTTCTATATTAAGTGCCATATTCAGTCCACTTCCACACTTTGTTTCCACAGCGTTGCTTGATGTGTGCAGTATATGAGACACTGCAGAGGGTTATTATGTGAATGTGTATGTGAAAACGCTTTTTGTACAAAAGCGATGCAACTCATTCATTTTCACTGCATCAAAAAGCAGAGCAGGACAAACTGAGCATACCCCCTGCTCATCACAGTGGCACACACACACACACACACACACACACACACACAAAACACATTAAAGCTGGCTGGCTAATCTGGAGCAAAAGGCTCAGCTCTGGAAATAATTCATAAAGAAAAGAGGATCTGGACTCTCCTTCTGCTGTTTTGATGAATGTAAGTATCTCCATGTGTGTCTGTGGACATAAATGCACACATACATGGGAGCAGACTTTACACAGAGACACATTTTGAAATCTTTATACACAATATATATGACAATGTGTCTCACAGGATGCCACAATGATCTTTGCATTTCCTTTTCATATTCAAATACAGGAAAGGACAGGACACTTTCACTGCATGGCTACTTTTAATAATCTAAATTCAAGAGCCATGTTTGATAGCTGCCTGTACTGATATGCTAATATATCAAACCATTTTTCTTTGGCTGCGTAGTGCCAGATAAATCAGGCACCATCAGCTGGCAGCCCAGACAAGCTAACCCCAATACCCTTCTGTCTCAGCAGCACGGCGGCAACCCTAACTCCACACGCTGACAACACAGCTGGTCAATTATTCAGAGATTATACCTTCTCCAAGTCAGACACCAAAGGCACTGCCAGGACAAGGACAGCAAGAAGAGGGCTGAGCATGTTTTACATGGATGCAAATGACTGTGTGTTGTTTTGAGAATTTCATCTCCAGGCTTTTTGTGCAACCAGAAACAGGCCGAGTCCACACATACACAGATATGAAAACATAGCTTTGTCTATGTGTTTTGGCCTTTCATCCACATCAACCTGTGTTTATCTCACTGAAAATACACCTTTAATAAAACTCCACCAAGGGTGAAGATTTTCAGAAACTGTTTTCAGCGTTAACGTGTGGAGCTTTTTCACTTTAAATGTCAGAGTGTTTCCTCCTATGTGAGGTGACACAAATGAGGTGACATTTTGCACAATGGCGGATGTAACCACAGTAGTGCTGGCTCTAGCCTTGCTTACAGCACCTGCATGTTACATGTTTACACTTAAATGTACAGTTATGTTTCCACTATATTGAGAAACAGAGGCGTCAGAATGTGCTACAGAGGTCAATGCTCCAGGTGGCCATCTGGTAAGACTTTTTTTCAGGCTTCTGATTGGCCGGCATCTTCTTATCGTTCTTTGCATGGCTTTAGGGTTAAGGTTACATTGCTGTCTGTTGGTTTGGCATGCTCTTGACAGACCTTTAATTGTGTTTTGCATTTTCATTTGGACAGAGATAGTTTTATATCAGCAATTTTTTGAGAACAAATGAGTGAAAAACCCCGTTTTCAAGAAATAACCATGTTTGTATGGACTAGGCCACACTTTCTATCTGCTTCACTCCCCTCTCCTTTCCCTACAGAAAATCATTCAATATCCTGCTGTGCACACAAGTAGCACCTTACACCCCGCAGTGCCAGTAATACTGTACTGGAGTTTTAGTATCTGACACAATTATGTGTGAGGTAATTAAATGTACAGTGTGTGCCAACAAAACCACACGTTGCTATGGTAACTGGGAAAATGGTTTGCTACAGTCAAGTAGTTGCCTGACCCACACACACAAACACACACACACACACACTTGTTCTAGTGCAAAAGTATCAGCTTTGTTTCTACGGAAACCTCTCCCACGCACTGTAGAGAAGAAGCCTCTATGGAATCTGTAGGTTAACATCATTAACTCAGCACCTCTGTCGACTTTGCCAGCTTGAGATGAAACCACAAGACCTCACTCTCTGGACTATGGTGCTAAATCTATGCGAGCCACTCACATGATGAATGAGCTGCCAAAAGGCATCAAGGTTGGTGAACAAGGCTAACAGGCCGGCGGATCGATGTAACACAACAGCTGTATGGCAGACAGTAACCTCTTCCTACACTCTCACACACCTACAGGCCTGCTTAAGAATGCACAAACACCACCACTTCCTCTCCATACTTCTGCTTTTTGGTAACATGTTTTTGACATACAAGGCAGTTTGGTTCCTAGCCCAACTGAAACACCCACCATCTAACCCATCTGAGTTTGTCTTACTCTTACAGTTTCATCTGTCAGAGTGACGGTTACCCTGATTCTGTACCTTAGCTGCATGCTTGGGCTTGCGGAAGAACGAGGTCTTGGCTGTGAAGAAAGTGAAGTCTTCCTCATCCAGGCTGCAGTACCCGCTGCTCATGCTGTTACTGCTGGTCATGGAAGGGGTCAGCACCGTATTGACAGTCATGGAGAGGTCCAGAGTTGGCCCCCGGCACAGCACCAGAGCAGCACGTTGACAGCTTGAGGAAGTGCTGGTTTATCTCGAAAAAAATGCAGATGTGACACCCAGCCACGATCAGAGTCCCCACGCTTCTAACTGTCCTTTACTCATCACTCTGCTGATGCATCCAGAAGACGTTTATGTCCCGCCTGTGAGGGCGAGACAGGTGAACTCGGCTCAGATTCGGCGCTTGGCGTGCCACCAGAGAGGGGACCAGGAAATCTGAGATCGAGCTCAGACGTGTCACTTCCTCCTGACGTGCGTGTGTGTGCTCTGACGCCGGTGTCACAAACACACCATATAGTATATGCACCTGGTCATTAGCTACATACAATACTCATACACAGTATGCAACAGTCCCATAGACACACACACACAGGCACACGCTGGTGTCATGGAGTCAGTTTACAGGTTGGTTTCAAGTTAACCCTGCTCACCTGAGAGTCCCTGTCACACCCGCAAACCTACACTCATAAAGGCATGCATGCAATACCACATCCTGCTTTCCTGTGTCTGTGTCTCTGTCTGTGTCTCTGCGAAGAAACAAAGCTCGGTTTCAGTTCAAGTCCGGCATGTATGTGTGTGAGCATCCATCCGTTCCTGGAGTCCAACGTAAACAGCAGCAGGAGATCTCTTGGCCGCAGCAACAAGACGCTCACAGACCCCGGCGCTGCCTCCTCTCTCCTCTTCTCCCTGTTGCTTTGGCAATACTAGCAGAGAGACGGATGCCTCCCACTCAGCCTCTCTCTCTTTCTTACACTCTCCCTTCCTCTCTTCTCCTTCCCCTCTTTCTCTTCTGTCTCTTTGCACCCGCTTTGCTCCCTCACTCTCTTGCAGCCTTGCTCAACCATCTGTGGTTGAGTGTGTTATCAGCCTGCGAGCACCCTCCCCCTTCTCCCTCCACTCTCCCTCCACTCTCTGTCTCTCTTCCTGCAAGCGACTGCACCCTGCAGAGCATGGCCACTTCCTCTTACACAGAGACAGAGAGAGGTATGGGTGAGTAGAAAGAGAAACGCTGATGACTGAGAGATATGAAGCCTCACAGCTCCTGTTTTACATATGTAAGAGCGGCAGTGACAGGAGACAGGAGAGAGACTGGGGAAGATGGCTGCTTTTCTAGTGAGAATCTGCTGCAGGGTGCAACGGCTTATGAGAAGCCATGGCAACCACTGTTAACATGTGGCTTTTTAGCACTGTGCCATAATTAGGGCTAATGTTTCGACACCCAAACCAATCAGGGGACCGAAATAAACCACACACGAGCTACACGAGGGAGAAGGCTCTCAGTGCTTAAGGTGAGATTAAGAAATAATGAATGATTGCCCTCTGAATGGAGATTACAGTGACCTCTAACCTTCCACTGACCCTGCAACCTGGCCCTTGACTGGCAGTGACCCCATTGTCAAAAAGCAGCTAATGCCGTTGTCACCGCTGAGATTGATGCAGCATCCGCGCGTCTGTCTGCACATGCTGTTTCTGTGTGTGCAGTATGATTTTAAAATCTACTCAGACGTGATTATAGGTAAACCTATATGGCACTGGAGGGCCGCAGCATGCAGGGGCAGTGTGTCACCCTTTCATCGGGTGTCTTTCTGTCAGGTTCGAGTCAGTCGAAGACGGATTACCTGCAGCTCTGCTCCTCGCTTCCATCAGTGTAATCACTAAGGGAGGAGGCAGCGTGCAGGGGCTGGGATGCTACACACACACACACGCATACACATGCATGCTGAACGACACTCTTGCTGGCTTCAGGTCGATGAAGCCTTGTGTGCTGCATGTGTGTGTGACTGCAGTAGTGTATGTGGGGTGAGAGGCAGATCAATTTCTGCTGATGCACACACAGTAAGGGGCGGTAAAGATAGAGGGGAGAGAAAACACAACCACACATACTCACTCGTACACACACACACACACACACACACACACAGAGCTGCAGCAGTGGCTATAAAACAGAGCAAAAGGGGAGAAAGAGGACTGCAGGAAATGAACTGTCATATCTTCTCTCGTCTGCAGCATTCGTGTTCTCTCTGAACCAAACAAGAGAGTGGAGAGAGACAGGCCTTAGTCACAGAGTTCACATACCTCCAAGACAGACATCCTCAGCACTAGCTTAATTCTGACTGTTGGCTCATTATCTTTAACTACACAGTCATTACACTTAGAAAGAAGAAGTAGCAGTGGTTAAGCTAAAAATGACTCTACAAAAAAATGATATGCCGTAATTGTTTTGCAGCAGCCTGAACTGCATTTTGAGAAGCTGCTGCCAGTAAAAGAAGATTTGGTAAAATGTGCTCAACTCATCATCCTCTTCCTCGCTTGCTCCAATCCTCGCCATCTCCATCGTGTTTCAGGGTAGAATGATTGTGTGTATTCGCTCACTCCGCACCGGAGTACTACCTGGCACACTACCAGGGGTCCTAATTTTGCGTTATCTGTCCCCTAGGCAAAGAGTAGCTGCCAACATTCAGCTGGGGTTATCCAGCTTTTTCTCGTGCATGAATGTGCATGTCTATGTGTGTGTGTGTTTGGACCACATTGCGTGGGTGACTGAAGCTGGGATGCCAAGAGCAGCGTGTAGGCTCCTACTCTCTCAGGTTCCTGCACACACACACACATGTGCTTACACAAAGAGTGGGCGAAGCACTATTCTGAGGATGAATTTGACATAATTATTGCATCCTGTGGCTCGTACAGTATGAGAGTATGACAGCTGAAATGATAGATTTTCAGTTGAACTTCGAAGTATTGAAATAGTGGATTACTAAATATATTCCACTAGCACACACAACAAAGTGAGAATAGGTTGACGCAGCTATGCCAAAATGGAGGTCCCAGTGGAGAACAGTGATTAGCCGAGTAGTTTGCATTCATTTTAGAGAAGTGATTTCACAGTGTTACCTTTTCAGGTACCTAGTGGTCAGAGACTTTGTTAAAAAACACTGCCACATTACCTTCTGAAAAATCTACCAACTGGCTGCATGACTGTATCCATAAAGCCCCTACTGAGCACAACTCCCAGATTTATACTGTCGGTGGTTTCACCTTTCTTGGATCGTCCTAAATCAAAATGGAAGGATGACTTTGATGAAAGGACATCCACACTAAATCTGGAAATCATCCATACCCTCCATATGTGTCAGACATACATTGATCCAATTTAAAACATTTCACGGACTGTATTTGTCCAGGAGTAGGCTTGCCAAGCTCTACCCAGAATTACACCCGACCTGTCACTGTTGCAACCAAGACCCAGCAACTTTTAATCATTTATTTTGGGCCTGCCCTAATATGCAACAATTTTGGATTTTAAAAACACTCTCGTACATGTGTAACAAGGTCACAGACCCAGAGGCTACACTGGAAGTTTTTGGCATTGCTCAAGAAAATCTGAATCTGTCTCGAGCCCAGGCCTCCACTGCTGCTTTCTCACCACTTTTAGCAAGATGTCTCATTCTATATGATCTATTGAAAATCCAATACATAAACTAAAATAATCATAGAATCATAGAAGCAGAAGAAGTGATGACATCAGGATTGAATAAATCAAAGTTATACTAAAGGGTAGGAGAGATGGTGGTGACAGAGACTAAAACAGGAGGTGAGGGAGGCCATGAGAGCGACAGAGCAGGTGAAGGAGAGATGGAGGCACATCAGATATGATAGAGCATACTCTGTCCTGGGAACATTCTGTGACCAAAAAAAGCAAATGAGCGCATATATAAATTTATAAGTAGACAACTGAGGAGGAGGAGAAGGAGGAGGAGGAGGGATGGTATGTTGTGAAAGAGGAGGATGGTTATGTAAGAGTGTAGGCCTGGAGAGATACTGCAGAATGAACCCTGCCATTACCCAATCCTGACTCATGTACACCTCTGTAACCATACACACACATTAGGAGTTAAGCACGCTATATTTTAGATGAATGTGTTTGCCCTTCTGTCATGCCCCGAAAAATGCCACAAATAGTTCCTCACATCCGTTTCTTAATTCTTCTGGGGAATTGTTTTTTGTGTATTTGAAGTTCTCACCCTGTGCTGAGGGGCTGCGGAGGAGCAGCATCTCCTGGGAGATGGAGTTTCTTCGAGCTGTCTGTCCTTCTTGTTGCAGTCCAGACGGACCTTGCTCTGGCACTCCAGGTGACAGGTGTAGCTACAGTCTGATGGACACAAAAACACACCAATCAGAGACAAGGACACACAGTGGGACAGAAGTAATCACTGTAAAGCAGTGAATAAAATGCATTCAAACACTGACCTTACACTGTAAACTATACTCCTCTGTGGTACATCATTCATCTCCTGTAAGTCTAACACTCCCCTTTACACAGGGAAGGTGCTCCATCTAGTGGCTAATACCAGATGCACACCTACAAGGTACCACACTGCAGAGGATTTATTAACAAAACATACCTGACCATACACTTGTGTGTTTGAAATAAAAGGTACTTATACAGACCTGCACACACAAGACTTAATGCTATAACATGTCAAATTAGCCCAGCAGTAACGTACAACAATAAATCTCATAACTTAACCCTCTCATTAAACATTTAACATGCACTTCTGTATATCTCATTTGTCCATCAGATGGCAGGAAATACTTTGCTAAGTGCAGCTGTCTTCTGCTGACGACATATTACACAATTCATGGTGGACATGCTGTACGAGGTCCATTACAAAAAGGGAAGGGAAACAAATACTGTAATACAGACATACTGTATCATAACAATGGATAGCCAGCCTCCTACATATTCAAAGCCAACACACTGTAACAGTATAGCAGCCTTTGTATGGTCAACTCCCATCTTACTGCCCAGTGGGAAGAGAATAGATTTAGGTACTTCCCCCAAAACTTTCCCAAAATAGTCCACTGTTCTTTAATTTTTAGTTGGTCGCACATATGACAGTCTCGGCTTGTTTGTGTCTCGCAGACTTTATTGTGGCCACAGGCTTTTCCTCATACATCTAACTTCTCCTCTGCTGGTGAGATAATCCATACTAAAGCAAAAAAGAGATTTTTAAAACCGCATGAGCGGAGAGAGGACTGCAGTTTGGGGGGAAACTGTGAGTCAGATCCTTTTTGTGGTCCTCGAGCAGGAACGCTTCTTAAATAAAACACTAAACAGTAGGCTACACGCCATCGGTCAGAGTGAATAGAAACATTAAACTATTTCCACAATGTTCCGTTTAGTAGCAAATGCTTCAATATTTGCTTCAAAACAACACGTGTTTTCTGGTACACCTCTTTGTTGCTGCAGCTGGCGCTGAATGAACGAGCCGAGCTCAGCCTGGTTGTTTTTTCTGTCTACTGATATTAGTGTCTCTGTCTGTATCCTGCTAAGATAGGGACACCGCTGTGTGTCTCACACTCAGCATCAGCTCTGTAACCATGGCAACAAGCCTTTTGATGACCACTGTAGAAAGAGAGGAGGTCACTGGTGGAAGGCTGCGTGTGGAGGTTTTTATGTATTTGGTATTAATTAGCTGTAAATGCTCCATGTATTTTGCACTGGCGTGGAAAATAGTAGGCCTGAGTATTAAAGCGTGAAGAGAGAGTGAAGGGAGACAGGATAGGGATTACTGACAGGAGAGACATGTCTAACAAAGAGGAAAGTTCAGATAGAGGATACTTTGCTCGTGACAGTTTAAAGGTCAGTGCATTAAGAGAGGGAGATGGACCTACGTGTGTGCGTGTGACAGAGACAGGTTGGCAGAGAGGGAGAGAATAAGAGGGAAGGGCTGCGATGCCTCGCTGACAGGAGCGATGTGATGAGGAAAGAGGAGAGTTCAGATAAGGGATCCTCTGCTCATGACAGTTTAGAGGTCACTGCAGAAAGAGAGGAAGAAAGGAAGCACACGGGAGAGGAAGAGAGAAACTCCTTTCCTGTTCTGCCTTCCTTTATATACTCCATCCACCCTCTACTAATATACTCCTTTATACCAAAAAGAAATATGATATTATTCGTGAAACAGAGAGTTATAAGAGAGGATCAATACCACTCTCATGTCTCTACTGTACATATGAAGCTACCAGCAGCCGGCTAACCTAGTTTAGCACAAAGACTGGAAACACAGGGAAAGAGCTAGCCTAGCTTCATCAAATCCACTTACATACCCCCTAAAAAGCTAACACCAATAGGCTATATGCACACGGTGGTGCCGATGTATTTCCGCTAAGACAGATGCATCATTTCTGGGCTATAATTCTGCTGTATCAGCTGCTGTTATTTTTGTCAAATGGTGACAATGTTTCATAAAAAGAACTTTAAATTTCAATGAATGGAAAGCACTACGGCTGAACATTGCAGTGTCCTGGTAGGTTGATTTAGTTGCCTTTGGACGGACCTAGCCAGGCTAACTGTTGCCAGTCTTAGTGCTAAGCTAAGAGAGCTAGCTGCTGGTAGAAGCTTCATATTTGACATATTTCGAGCTTTTCCTTAAAGGTTCTGTAGGCGACATTTAGAGCATTAATATAGCAGCAAACCACTGTTATGTGAGGACATAGAGAAAAATGGCGTCCTGAGTATGTGTGTTGTTATCTGAGCTTCTCTGTGGTTTGTTGTGGTAAGATGGTCCAGACGCATGCGCATGTTAGCGAGTGTGTATCCTACTGGCGGGTTTATTGTAGCGGTTACGCTAATATCGGGAAAGTGTCATCACAGAAGCATAGCGCTCACCCTCTGGTTTCTCCCTGGTTAATACCGTTAGCTCTGTCAGCACTGTCTCTGTTGTGAGAGCTATTTATTAGGATAGCTCCATTAGCTGCTAGCCGCTGGCTCGGCCACCTCCATGTTGAGAACCATGTGCAGATAACTTATATGCTCTGAATTTTGCATGGTGCCCCTTTAGAAGATGCCCTGTGGAGTTTTCGTAAACTCACAACAAAGTTATGTTTACATGTACTGCTACTTACTAAAACACATCCTGTATTTTTTTGATTGTGTGCACACAATGTTGTTTTTAAAAACAGTGCTCCACAGTGCCACCAGTGGTCAAAAACTCCACAGGATGCCTTTAAACCTCATCTGTCGTTATTCTCAACACTGAAATCAGTGTTTGTGTTGGGTGGTGGTTTCTTACAAAGGATCCTGCCATCTGTGTTTGTCCTGATAACTGATCGGGAAGACAGGAATTACTGCCAGGCAAACTGCAGGGAAAATGGGAGGACCGCTCAGAAATGTTTCCCTGGTCCACACCTTCAGCGAGATACACCACTGTCAGCAAGGTTCACCTAGGATCCAGATTATTCCCACACTGATAAGACACACTGTCTCTCGTTAGATAAACAAACAAAAAATAGGTGATGATATTGTGACCACACAGGGAGTGAGATATTTTGCTGACATCCTTGTGAAAACATATTGGACACCTTCTTTTAAACAAATCCCAGGGTCTGGACATAAGTTTAATTAAGTTAAAGGATTATGTTTAGTTGAGGTGTTACAGTACAAGGTTCTGACCTTAATGTGGAACTTGAGTGATTCTGACTTTTTCTTGTATGTATGCATATTAGCTGTTTGGATGTGTGCGCAGTGAACCTCCTTGAGATGCTGTACCAAGCATATGTGAGTGCTAATGAGCCGGGTGAGAAACTGCAGCAGTGATCCAGTGACCCAGCAGGACTCTGAAGGTTATACAGGCATGCTGACACAGGCACAATCACAGAGAATCGTGAGGGAAAGAAGGAAAGAGAAAGCAAGAGAAGGGGAGTCAGCAAAAACAACCATTTTTCTTGTGTGATTTTTTTTTTTTTTTTTTTTTTTTTTTTGGCGTGGCAGTAGAGACAAAACCCCCCGCTGGACTTCATGCTAGGACCTGTAGGGGTTTCCCTTTTCGCTCTTCTGTGGAAAGTACATGGTTACATAGAATATTAAATGGGGAAGTTGCTTGAAATTAAAGAGAGTGAAGCTGATTCCTCTCTGCTGGATTCCTGGGTCCACTTCTGGGAATGCCACAACAGAATTTGTTAGAAGAGCCCCATGCCACTGGATTCTACACATGCACGGACACATCATACTTCCATATTTACATCATATTCCAGATAAGGCTGGAAAGTACCTTTTACTTTTTTTATTTGCTTTTGATTCTCAAAGTCTGTACTGAACCGGGGAAACGAGCCTTCTTATTCTCTTCTCCCTTTGACTGGAAAGTGCTTCAGTCACATAAAACTTCAATAACCTGTCTCAGCGGATTCTTTTAATAGCGTTTATGATTTAAAGGGAATCGAATCTAGTTGTCTAGTTGATCTTTTAATATACCATGTCTGTCATTATTCCACGTTATATCTGTACATATTTTATCAGAGGTCTGAATTATATGTTTTGTAACTTTGCAAGGACCCTCCAGTAAAAGAAACGTCATCTCACAGAGGCATTTCCTGGTTAAATAGAGCTCTTATAAAACTGTAGACACTTTGATGATAGTGAACACACCTGCATGCAGCGAGCAGAGACACCAAAAGATGACTGTAATGAAGTTGAGCCATAAACACTCATCAGCATCAGTTCCTTCAGCACAGAGCCACCATGTCTAGGGTCTGTGTGTATTGTCTCAACAAGAGGAAGGGCTGCGGTGTTGTGTGTCGCCATGGTAGACTGGCCTCCGCTGCTTCTGCGGGGCATGAGATGCGTGCACAGACTCCCTCTTTGTTTCTCATCCCATCATTCCTGTCTGACTGCTTTTAAAACGACACCGCCTCCAGACAGAGCTGGATGATGATGCAGAGAGATGGAGATGGAGAAAGAGAGAGTGCCTGAAAGCTCCATCAGTGTGATGGAGAGAGACGAGGGAGTTTAGACGTACAGTAAAGATCTATATGTGGTGGCTGTGTTAACTTCAACTGCTGCATTGGGTTGATAGCTGTGAGGGAAGACAGGAAAGGAGGAGCTTCGATTGAGGCGTGTTAGGTGACAATTCTGCTCTAAAAACAGTACATTCAGGTTGTCTTGGTGGTGGAGGGTGCTGAGTATTTGACTTCTGAAAGCTATCTTTCGTCATCTTTCCACTCCCTTCATTCTTCCTCATTCCTGCATCACCTCCTGTAACTTCTTGGAAGATAGGGGATGTGGGTGGCTGTTTTTTCTGGGAGACAGTGGGTGTGGGACAGACACTGGCGTGTAAGGACACAGATTAGCACTGTTTCTCAGGTCATGGAGGATGTCTGTATGGTACTAGATACAGACATTGGCAGGGACATATTGTATTTGCTCCTTGTCTGCGTGAGGAGGGAAGGGATAAATGGGGGTCAGTTAGCTCAAATGTAGGGGCGAGGATATTAACACGGTCAGTAATGAAGCTAAAGGGAGCTGTGCAGGTCTTACAGAGGAATTAAGAGCAGCTTTGGGGGGCTTTAGCCCGTCTGATCCCATCATAGCTCATTTGGAGCAGTTATCCATGTTCTCCTACTGTGCGGCTCACACACACACCAGGCTACCCATCACACTGTTTATCGTTATTAATCAAAGTATTGTGCTTTTCTCTGACATTCTCACTGAGACACACTTTAAGTCAGTGAGCTCCCAGGATGCACACTCCATATGCTGCCCCGTGACCAGACATGTGCAAACAAATCTCTCCTAACCTAAATAAAATCTGCCCCACTTCCTCTTGACATCTGTGTGCATTTGTGCACAAACAATAATTTCATATTTGATACTGCCGTTCTTTATCTCCATCACCGCAGCATCTCTATCTTCAACCTCCCTCAATTCCTCCATCTGTCAGGCTACAGATGCCCCTGAATTAACCAAAAAAAGACATGGACCAGGTTTGTTTTTGTTTTTTTAAGAATTATGAGCTGCAATTGGATGCAGCCGAATGCTTAAAGTGGTATTTTTTGCCTTTTGAGAATATTTCTGTGGCTGAAGATTAAATCCATACTGGGCTTGTGTGTTTTAGTGAGTCATGATATAATTCCAGTTATGTGCTCTTCTGATGGTTCAGAGAATTGGGCTCATGAAAACTTTTGAGGATCAATTAGATAATCAAGACTAAAAACAAGACAAAAACAAAAGACGATAAAAACAAGTTGGTTTGTTTTGGCATCAGAGGACTTTCTAATGTTTTACTTAAGAACAGCAATATGGGTCTTGTAACTCACTCACATCTGGCAGACTTCTGATATTGACATTAACACACAAAGATATAGCATGTATGAAACAAGTAAAAAAAAAAAAAAAAACACCACTGGATCCTACATTTCCCATAATGCAATCTGATAGCATCATTTCGCTTTAAGTAGATCTGGCAGTGACCTCGCTGCACATCACCACCCTCCCACTCCTCACAGCCCTTCCCCAACTCCCTCAACCTGCTAGCATCTCAGCTAACATTAGCACTGGGCTTCAGTTTACACAGCTCATCTCTGCTAGCATCTCTGCCACATGACCCACACTGCTCTCCCTCTATTTGACCTTTCACCAAGCCCCGCCCCTTTGTAATGGTCCGACAAGCTGTTGCAGTAAGCATGGAGACCACACTGTAACTAACTGCACTCCCTGAAGAAATATTATCATATTTTTGGGGAGATGAAACAGTGATTCCAGAGAGAAGCAGACAGAGGGGTCTACAGTCTGTATTTGAAGGATATATCCAGGATGTCAAACTGACTCAGCAACAATAGGTTAAAAAGACAAAGATAGTTAGATTCTAAAGCCGAACTATAGGCTACAGATCACAGTGTAAAAGTGAACCACCACATCACTGCTGATCACCACAGAAGACAATGAATATAGAGGGAAACTTTGCTGATATTGAACCAGCTGTGTGGCATCGCAGTGTGTGCAGATGAACGGTGTTTGGCTTCACCCCCGTGCTGCTGCCAGCACCCGGACCTCCGCTGCTGGACGGGCAGGGATCTCTGGGTGAATTCAAACACCGTTGATGTGCGCACAATGCGATGACACACAGCTGGTTGAATATCATCAAAGTTTCCCTGCTTCCCTTCACTGGTTCCTGTACAACAGGGTCGGTCTTTATTTTCACTGTTATAATCATTAACAAGCAAAAGCAGCATGTGTATACATTGAGTAGGCTATATCTTCAGTAGCTAGCTAGCTAACCCTACACTTTTCAGGGTCTGATTTTGGTTTTGGAAGAGAGAAGAAACGTATATCTTTCTCCAACCTCTCCAGGTAACAAGTATCATTAATACATGATGTGCCTCAGGCACAACATTTAGCTCCAAATCCACAAAACCAGTCTGAAAATGAAGGAAGTCTGCACTCGGGGGCATGACTTCATGAAGAGTCAGTTAGCTAGTTTTGATTACCTTTGTGGGTTGTATTGGTTAGGTTTAAGCAAGAGGAGTGAGACTGGTTAGGGTTAGGATAAGAATGTCAGGGTAAGCCAATCAGAGGCAGACTGAGGCGTTAGCTAGCCACTATGGCAACATTCTTATCATACATTCACTGCAGTGCACGGCCACTGAGCTATTAGCTAACACCAGAGAGAAAGAAGGGAGAGAAGTGACATGCGGTGAGCCAGACACATGGCACAACATTGGGAGGGTAATGAGGTGCTGGCGTGTCCGTTGCTGGTCCCTTCTCTTTCATTTGACCCTACATGCCTAATAAATGACCACGTCTTTCAAAGTCCATGGCCCAAGTTTGTACCATAGACTGTTAAAGGATTTTAGTCTCCAAACCCAAGTTGAGATGATGACATCATCTGGGTTATTTTCTCAGACTTTAGAAAGCTTCCCCCAAAACCACAGCAGACATTACACAACAGTTTTCACAGGCTAAGTCTTACTTGTCTCTTTATGACCAGTAAACTGATAGTGTAAAATCGATGGAGTGCCCCTTTAATTTGTTTTGTGTAAAATGATAGCCCGATACAATCATGTCGTCACAATACAATTCCCCAACACTTTATATAGGCTACAGCAAGACTGAAATATTGACCAGCCATAGTGGCAAGTACTGTCAAATGCATCCTCTGAGAGAAAGACGTAGTCGTGTGAATAACAATGGTTTAACCTTGGCCCTGAACACATAAAACCCCTCACCAGTATTCCCCTAAAACACCTTACCCTCTCCAACTATGAGACCACAGTCACCATGTTACTGTATTTAGAGAATCTGAGAATTTTCCAGACAGCATCATCAAAGACTATGACTTATAGACAATGATAATAATAGATATAGAAGAAGCAGTGAAAGAGGAAGTGAGGAATCTGATTTGGGCTAGTTAAGGATTAACTAGGTTTCCTCACAGGGAACACCATCTAAAAATATCCATCATCTGTCTGCGGTAGCTCCGGCTGTTGATGCTGTTTTTGAAGCTTTTGAGGCTGCAGCATGATGTCACTCAGGTGGAATGGTGAGTTCTTGATGAGCAGCTGCCTGAGTCATGTTTGGTCAGGGTCCTATCAGGCTCACACAGGAGGACACACACACACACACACACAAACACACAGAAGAGCTGAAGTAACGTTCTTTTACTCAGCTGTCAGTCTCTTGCTGTGAATGAATCAATAATTCTGCAGCACCCAGCCATTTTGCTCCTCGCTACTTTTTTTTTTTTTTACCCCAGCCACACTTGTGCTAATGTTACATTACGTATTCATCACCTCCGAAAAAAACTGCATTAGCCGGTCCTGTATTTGGAGAAAACATGGGGAAAAATCGATACCTTGCAGCCTTCAGCAGGCTCACCCTTATCTCAAATTCCTCCTACAAATATGAAAGTCAATATTTTAATCCATTTATGTAGAATTTTCTTGACAGATTGAAGCTGTGCAGGTTTTCTGTTTGTGTGTCTGGAGCAAGAATAAACAGTAGAGCCGAATGCTTTCATCCGACCTGTTTACTGGACTGTTCTGCCGTTTACGACCGATCTGCAGCCTGTTCACACACGATCTTACACACATTATGGACATTATGTGCTCTTTCACAAAAGCGAGGGGGATAGATCAGCCGATAGAGAGGAGGGGGGGTATAGACAAAGAGTAACAGGGCTTGAGGGCATTGCAGTTCACAGATAGGCAGACTGATGCACACAATACCCAAATATTTTGGCCCACAGCCGGCCTTTGAGGCCAGCCCGGCTCAACCTGTCTACTCATCATCTTTCCCCTTTTTCCAATATACTAACCCCTATCACCACCAAACTGATCGGGATGAAGTGTATAACTTCTAAGTCTCAATTCCCAGTTTGTACCACCTGTGCACACTCTACTCTCCCCTCCATACCTGAGGTGGTGAGCAGAGATCCATTCGAGGACGATCTCCGGAGGATCCGCAGGCTGTCGCTCCAGGAGCGAGACTTGGGCAGCCTCTTCAGCAGCCGCCCCAGCCGCCGTGACACCTGTCCGAAGCAGGCGCTGCCAGCCTCCCCTTCCGAATCCCCCGTCACCTCCTCTAGATGCAGTGACACCTGGCCGAGCAACGTTCTACCCACCCTGACACCTTCAACTCCCCCTGGCCTGACCCCCACCCGAGCCTCCTCCTTCATGTCCTTCTGCCCCGGGACGAGAGGTGCTATCTGTGCCATGGACGGAGCATGGTGGCACCATCCGGCAGGCACCGTGCTGTGCGCGTAACCCTCGCTGGCCCTCCTGTCCTGCCCCCGGCCGCTCCTGTCCCTCTGAGGGCTGCCCCAGCGCCAGCCCCCCCAGTTCCCCCCTCTGCCATCCCAGCGCAGCCACTCTGCCACCGGTGCCACGCTCCGAATAAACAGTCCCCTCTCCACTCGCTCTGCCACCCCTCCACCTGTACTCCTCACACGCTCCCTAATACTCTCACCTCTCTACTTGCCTCCCACTTTTCTCCTGTGGTCTGCACCTGCCCAGTCTCCCTCGCACCTCAGCGTGTGGACATGAGCCCTGGATCGCTGCTGTACTACTTGTTCCTCTCTAACGTCTCGCTGTTATCAATGCTCCCTCATCCTCTCTCCCCTCTTTTTCTCTCTCCCTCTCTCTCTGTCTCTACTGCAGCACCCACACACTCTGCAGTAACAAACAGCCAGCTTAAAGAGACAGAGACCCCCACACAATCCTGGTGTCTCTATTCCCCTCTCTCCTCTCTTTCCAGCAACAGGAGCCTTTCTCCTTTTTGTTCCCTCAGTGCTCGACTGTGCACACTTCATTCAGAAGTAAGGAATAGGGTGGGCTCTCCATACAATAGAGCACAAACGTCACACAGACCACTGCAGAGGTGGATACCAACGATGCCGCCTGTCTTCTCCCCCTTTTCTGTCGCCTTGGTGTGAAACCCTACAGCCTGGTTGAGAGGAAGTGAGTCAGCCATCCTGTCTAACCCCACAACAGTAACATATCTTGTCAGCGAGAAGGACATGCATCACCTCAAGTGAGTGTGTAGGGGTGCTTGCATGCGTGGGTTGAGGTGATGCACAGTCCGTCGGTTATTAATATGCACTGTGAAAAAGAAGAAGAGAGAGAGAACTGCTGGGAGTTCTCCTGCCCTACTTCTGAAATTGGAGAGTTTGGAGGAAAAGGATGTGCTCCCCAGTTTCACTCTCGGGCATATGACATAATCCCGAGCAATGCCATAAGAAGGTTACGCTCTGATGTAACCTTTTCTCACTGCAGCACAGAGAATGACGTTATGTGTTTAAAAGAAAAATCCCAAATAACCTTCAGCAAACATGCGCTTAAGAATGTCTTTGTCCTGCCCTGTTTGCCCTCACCACCTCTTCCTCTGCAGTCCTCCTATCACTATCCACCAAGGACGACCTAAATATAGCCTGGTTGAAAATCCCCACTGTTCTGCCATACATACAGCTGAGGAGCGGTACACAAAGAGGAGAGCACAAAACACCACGCAGGTCTCTCTACAAAAACAAAACCCTTATCTGCATGCCCATTTTTTTAAAATCAAGGTCAAATAACGATAAGCAGAGAGCCAGTGGGCGAAGACTCTCACTGTGTGTACTCTGTTTCTAAAAAAAGGGAACAAAAACTTACTGACACTGAAGGAAAATGCCGTGTGGATCAAGTGCGATTCTTCAATATTCAATGCAGCCCTGTATTCAGATTCTGTTTGTTGAGCCCTGGAGGAATGTTTTGGCTGAAGTCTAGTTAAAACTATATTCATCGCACGCCTGGCAAAGCGGCAGCGGTGGTATGTCGGGACAAGAGGGTTATGAGCCATTTAACACAACCTTCCTCCTATGTTTTCTTCTTCAACTGTGAATGGAGCTTTGAGAGCACCAATGTGAAACGGCTGACAGGGCTCCCAAGACAAGGTCTGTATTGTGCAGACCGGGGGAAGAGGTAAAATAAGGAAGAGTTTCAGGGAAAGGTACATCCTCTAGAGAGAGGAATGCCACGGGGCATAAAGAACACACTGGGAGGGTTACTGGGAAGCTCTGTGGCACATGTGTTTGGGTGTGTGTGTGGGGCTTCCGGGCAGCCATGTGTCAAAGCGAGTATTCCTCCCTGTCTCTGCGGTGACCAGCACGCGACCCCACATCTGCTGCTGTGGATGCACTACAACAACAACGACCTCTGCTCTGCTTGCAAATATTTAAAGACAAATATTTCACAAATGCTTTCGCTTGTTGTGAAATCGTTTCTGGAGGAGCTCTGATCTTGGGAGCGTTCACCTCGTCATACAGTGCTCTGACCCAAGGAGCAGAGATGTACAGGCTGACTTGCAGGATGAAAAACAAACCATAGTACACAGAGGAGGTGAGAGGGTTACAAATCCTAGGTGGGGCCAAGTTGCATGCAAGTCTCATTCAAGTCCCAAGTCAAGACAGATGATCCAAAGACAAGTCCAAGTCTTAAGCTTTAAGTTTTGAGTCCTAAAGAAGTCATCAATGTGCTCCTCATCAAATGTAATGCTATTTAACAGCAGAGTAATAATACGTCACAAAAACAAAACTCAGGAATGCTTTTAAAAATGTATTTTTGTTGAAACAAATTAGATAAAACAAGTGCGACTAAACTTAATCATAAAAAACTAGTGCTGACATTGCACTTTCAGAGCATAAAGCCAGATACCAGAACCACAATTAGCTCACTAACTACGTTAATATTAGCCTCAAGTTAGCATTCTTTGTGCAACTTCAAATGTGGAATGAAGTTGGAAGTTGTGTCTCCATCTATAATTTTCAACCTGCACATAATGCATACTGCAATTTTTTTGTACGCAAACTAAATGATCTTTCGCATACTTCTTTTCCAACTGGCACTCAGTAACATAACAACTTGAGTGGATGCGGTCTGACTGGTTCAAACAAAGAGGATCATCTGGGGAATTAAGTGTCGACTTAATGTAAGTTGAATCAGGATAAGAAGGGGATTTAATTAATTTGTAGCACACTTTTTTAATAAGACACTTTTTAGTCTTTGGGCTTGGGGGATGGTAGCCAAGTATTTTCAAATCAAAAGGCTTCAAGTTAAAACATGAGTCATTGGTGTTTAAGTCCAAGTCGAGTTGCAAGCCTTTTTTGATTTTGTCAAGTCGAGTCTAAAGTCATCAAATTCGTGACTCCAGTCCAAGTCATATGACTTAAGTCCACACACATCCACGCAAACATGACCTCTTTGAACAATCTCTGGAGTACTTAGTTGTTGGTTGTCTTCAGGACTAAATAATTGGTTGATTAATTGATTAGTAGGCAACAGAAAATTTATCAACAGCTACAGTATTTTAATAATCACTTAAATCATTCAGCAAACAAATGCCAAAGATTCTCTGATTCCAGCCTCTTAAATGTGAGGATTTGCTGCTTTTCTTTGTTTTATATCATAGTTAATGTGTTTTGGTCACACACAATGAACAACTAGACGACAGAAAAATTATGATTGGTCTTTTTCACTCATTTTTGACATTTTATAGCCTAAACAATTAATCTAATCTAATTACAAAAGAGACTGATTATTCAAAAACAAAAGCACTCATTAATTGCAGCCCTAATTAATAGTGCGTGTGTAAGGAGTTCTCTTAATGAGTTTAATGGTTAACGCTTCATTTTAAAATCCTGTTTATCATTTATAAATAAATGTGTGGTTAATGGTTTGCAACACATCTTATAGGTGTTTGTCGTCAACAATTTAAAAATCCTGCTATGAAGCATTCATAACTCCCTTATCAACAGCCATCTTGACAGCGCAGTAGGCCTATAACGTATGTCTTCATGTTTAAATGTATTTGACTGCACATGAACAAATCCTAGCAGTGTGTTATAAGCACGGCTGGAAAGTAGCACCAGCCACCAGCCAAATACTGGTGAAATATGCTAAATGCTAGATGTGCATAAAAAACAATGGTGCTCTATTGGCCGGCTGGTAGAATCCACCAGTAACAGTGGCGGGTGGATGAAAAATGAAAAAAGCTCATTTCTGACCCTGGTTATGAGATACTTATTAACTGTTTATGTACATGTAGAAATCATCCAGGTGGGTTTAAATCTGTTTATAGATGTTACTTTACATTAACACTTAAAAATGTTATCATACTGTATCTGCTTACAGCTACTTTACTGTGTGTCATAAACCATGTGCAGCTTGTGCCACCTCCATTAGGTTTAAATGGCAGTTGTGTATATACAGTAAAAGGTGCATGTCATATTGCTTAACAGAGATTGAGGAGAAAATTGGGAGTGTTAACACGCTTGTGCCACAACAGCATGGTTCCCTGAAAGCTTTAATTAAATATTAATCTGACGTCTGACTCTGTCTGCCATCTGTAATCCCAACCTCTCCATCCCTGAGACATAATCCCAAACAGGAGACACTGCAGAGCTGGGATTAAGGAGGCTGCCAGTGCCCACCCTGACTCCCTGCCTCCTTCCTGCCTGCCCTGACCAACGTCACAACATGACAAATCAAATCACAAGACTGATAACAACAGCCACAGACAGGACACAACCCAAATCTACTGTACAGATTTATATAACTGTAACACTTTGGACTTTTTGGACTCTATAATAGTAGTCATCATTCTTTTTGTGTATGCATCATAGTGTGTGTGTGTGTGTTTTCCTGTGTGTATGACAATAAAGTGTTTGACTAGTGTCAGTGCAGCAGACATATCGAGCTCATAGGTGTCTAGACTGTCACTTATCTGACATGTTGGTCATATGCTTCATTATTTTATGCCCCATTAAGGCCTGATGCCACATATGGCCCTCATCTTTATGTGGGTAGTGTATTTACGCATAGTGGTGGGGGGTTGCTTTATAGCATGGCCATACCACAAATCAAACTCCCATCTGACTCCCATGAGAGGCAATGAAGATATATTAAAAGAAGATCGGAGGAGAGCCAGCAGTAGGAATAAATTCAGAGGATCACACAACAACACAGCAGCAGACTCAGAGACTGGGAGCTCTGGCTGGATTGACAGATTCCACTGAAGGGCAAGGCCACATCACAACGCTCCCTGCAAGCACTCCAGTGTCCCAGGGGGAAAAGAGCTGCATAGCTGTTTCTATAAGATTCATATGCAACAAAGCCAGCGGAGATACAGAGAGGGTGATAAATTAAAGACAGACAGAGGGAGCGAGGCATGCAGCGAGACAAAGAGACAGAATGATGGTTGTTTATGGTTGCAAGGCCTCCGTCTCTCACTCCCTGTTATTTGCTGGGTGTAGTTGAAAGAAGAGCACGGGTGCGTGTGTGTGCGTGTGTGTACTGCTTCTATTTTGGCCGTTTTGGTTGCGTCTCTCCCCACAAAAATACCCTGAAATGCCTAAATTTGTGTTGCTTGTCATAAATGTCCTGGTGACCCCCCCGTGACTGCATGGCGTACCGCACTCACCTCTGATGTTTTCCGAGAAAAGGGAGTGGAAAAGGCAGTTTGATGTAGAGGGCAGCTGCTGGCAGCAGAAAACTGGAGCTAATTAGCTCGATCCATAAAGAGACCGGCGGAGACAAAAAGTTCTTGGGGTTGTAAAGAAACTCATGACTGTGTGTGTTTCTCTGGGTATGTGTGTGTGTGTGTGAACAGTAATCTCTGCTCTCGCTCCACTGAGCTCTTGCTGATAGCACACTAAATCAGACAGCTCTGCAGTGCTGGACAAACTCTCGCTCTTTTCCCCTATCCCTCACTCGCATTGGCTTCCTTTCCTCCCCATAGCTCTTGTTCTAACACTCCGTCTCTCCTCATTCCTATCACCCTGCCCCCCTCCACCTCTCCTCTGACTTGTTCCACTATGTCTGTCATCCCTGTTTCCAGCTACATGTGATTATTTCCCTTTCTTGTTCCATTTCTCCTTGCCTCTGTTCCTCTGTTTCAGCCCATCCGTCCTTTATCTGTCCCTCCTTCCTTCACTTCTTTCCTCTCTTCAGTTGCTTTATCTCACATTGTTCTGCAGCCGTAGCCTCCCTGTGACAGAGTGCTGCTGACACAATGCCAAGTCAGCAGCCGCATGCACACACACACACACACACACACACACACATAGACACAGCATGCATGCATGTACAGTATGTGCATGGAAAAGCCAGCACACACACAAAAACTTCAGGTTGAGCTCCCAGCAAAAGGTGCGGGTGTGTGCGTATACTCGTGCCAGATTAAACACATGTACACACACACTGCCAGGTCAAATTGGCTTGGCCCAAACTGTCTGTGTCCCAGGGCTGTGCAGGTGGGAGTGATGTCATCAGAGCCTGAGTCTCAGCCGAACAGTACATACAGTCAGTACAGCCAGGTAAAAGTTTTAAATAGCCTTTAAATAGGCACTCAAATATACAGCCAGTGTTCCTATTACATCTGTGCGCCCGCTGGAGCAAAGACGTTGTTCTCACATCCTAATCAATCTAAAACACATGGGTTCACACACGCTCACAATTAATAGTGAGCTTTACACACATTTACATTCTGTGTCTAGGATTTCACCAACGCACCGCTGTTAATTTTCCTATCTTTCCCCTCGCTCTTTGAGCCAGGCTGCAAATCCCAGAGTGAGAACTCTGGGAGGAGAAGCTGGAAGGACAAGATAATGGGCTTTCCATGGAAGGCTTTTGGCTGTGTCTATGGAGCAAAATGCTTGGAAATGTCCTTCCCATGTCATTCTGGCTCAGTCACACAGGAACATGCACACGATTTGAGTGTGTGTACAAACACACAGACACCAGCATGGAAGAGTTTAGCACCCTGATACATGTGCCCTCCATAAAATAACCCATTACTGTACCAGAAACAAGATTGAGGTCAGTAAGTCAGAGCCTCCTCTATTCACTCTTTTCTGTGGGATCTCAAAAGAGCACTGTAACTGTAAGAAGTGTGTACAGTGCATGTTCTGGATTCAAACAATATTAAACAGTGTCTTATTTCCACTGGACATGCACACACACAATCTCAAGATGGATGAACACATGAACACATGATTTAAAGGACTCTACACACTTACTTTGACACTTGAGTGCCTGCGCAGTGATCTGACAGCTACAGGCGTCACACCAGTCCGGCGCACAAGGACTGGACTCGAACCGGTGCCCTTCACCCCTCTCGGTCCTCACCCGAGGGTCCAGCCCCTGGGGAAAGATGGACCAGGCCTCCCTGCGGGCTGGCTCGGTGCGGGCCAGCTTGACCACTCCAGTCCTGCCCTGTGTGAGCCGCTCCAGCGGGAGACCACCGCTGTCCCCCTGTGATGGCACGGGGGAGGAGATGCTCTGTTGTCCGCCGTCACCGGCCCGGCTGTTCCGTCTCCCGCGCGGCGCGTCCCGGTCCCGGTCCCGGTGTGCTCCTTTGTGTCCATTTGTGATGGCTCCGCTTGGCATGACATTGATGCCCGACTTCTTGTGCGAAGTCCCCCTCCGACCACCTGTGTTCCGGTTTGAGTCACAGTCGATGTTGCTGTTACAGTCACTGTTGATGTGCCCGGTTTCACTTTCTTGAGACCCGGCTGCGGTGCGTCTGTCGCAGTCCGCGCTGCCCTCCGCTCTGCCCCGGTCCGGGCTACGTGGCGCAGCATGGGCGGCGGGAGCTCCGCATCCTTCACCGGGCATCACTCCTCCTCTCACCGCCGTTTCTCCGGCTGGTCCCGAAGACACGGAATGAATCCCCGACTCCGCTTCAGTAGTGACCGACCCACAGTCCCCTCCGCTCCCCGAGCTCCTCCTGAACATCTTCTCCCAGGACGACTTCCTCAGCACGGTGATTTTCTTGCCGCCGCCGACGCCGCCGGCCAGTTTGAAGAGCAGCGGTTCCGTGTCCAGCCTGTGCGGACCCGGGTGCTGCCCCACCACACTCACAGACGCCATTATCCCGCTCCCCTGTAGTGCGTGTGTGTTTGGCTGTTAGGCGTGTGTACTAGTGCGTGTTTTCACTCCGTGCCCTGAATGTAAACTCAACTCACGCCCGCGACAAGCGTGTAGTAGTGACGCAAGAGATCTGACAGCTTTAAAATGCCACGAGCGCGCTCCCTTTAAAGCGACAGGCGCGCGCACTAATCCCTCACACTGCAGGCTCTATTTGGCATTATTAGATGAATTATTAACCACTAATTCAACGGATAACAACACTTAACTTCCTGATAACTCATTGTATTTTGTTAGCTCTTTTATCATATTGCTACTTGGCCTTTAGTCTACTCTAAATGTATCAGTAATTATCTTCTGAAACCACTTATATCAAAGACAGACTACAGAAAGTACTCAAGAATCTCAAAAGAAGAATCTGGAGGATAAAAATAATAAGGATATATGTTTCCCATTTAAAATGCCTATACTATGCCAAGCTTTTCAAAACATTAAAAAGCAATGTCTCTAATACAAAGTACCTGATTTTGACAGTAGAAGATCAGCTACATGTAATGGCTCAAATGTAATTGGTACAGATTACTAGTTACCATATTAAAAACTGTAATAATGAGGCTAATATAACTATTTTGATTATCACTAACTTATTACATTTGATTACCTTTCTTACAACTGTTTTACACTGGGCAATAAAGCTGAAAAATATCAGGAAATAGGCAAGGCCAACACAAGACATTCTGGCATGGCAAAAAGATAAAAGATGCAAAGCAACAGAATGAATGTTATATTCTATGTATAAACTTTTTTTAAACACAAAGAATATATTTGGATGTATGCTTTTGTAATAATGGCTGACAATAAATAATACTAACTACAACTACATTTATTTTGTAATTTAATGACATGTAGCTTGTTACTCCCTAACACTAGCATTTTCACTTTTCCTGTAGGTGCTACAGAGGACTTGGACAGAAGTGCTGTCTCACTGTTGAAACTACATATTAACTCATTAAACTGACGGTATGAAACAGGATGTATGGCACAGCAAGATTAAGAACTGGGCCTACAGTTTGTATTGAATCACCAAGAAGAGTCTAACTCTTGTGATAAACACAATCTCACACTTGTTTGTGTAGGCCAGGGACAGGAAAGTTATCAAATTTTCCACTTTGCCAACAGCACGTCATATGAGCTGCTAAAAACCACAGAGGCAGTTGAGCTCGTCCCCCTAACTAAAATGAGAAAGCCCCCGAGGACGCCCGCGCCACTCCTACGCAGACTGAGTGAGAAACTTTCAATTTCATTCTCTGTGCTTTGCAGTGTCACAACAACTCGGCTTGTTTTCTACTTTGTTTGAGACCTTTCATCGTCAAAGCGTGGTTACACCTACCCACATCTAACTTAATGTTAAAGTAATTTGAGTACAGACTGAATGTGACAGTGTTCTGTTGTCACACAGTCATGACAAACTGACTTTTCAGAACATGGTGATTCATCCTCACAGAGGTATGAAGCAGCTGTAGATATACAAGAGGGGACATGAAATGGTTTTTACTTTTACTTTTCTATCTTTGTTACTACTTCCACTGAGATAATCTTTCAATCATTTCACAAGACAAAACACATGAGACTAAAAACATGGCAAAATAGTCTTTAAGTAGGACAAAAGTATAATTGTCAATGTCCTCTGACCTTGTGTATCACCTGAGATCCCTTTATAAACAAATAAACCCAGGGATTTCCCCACCACGTGAACCACACTGGCTGGCTAATGTCATTTCATAGCGTTAATTTGCCGTACGGTGTACTTCAGCTAAAAAGGAGACATTGTGGTTAGCACTGGGTTTCCCTGATTTTGTTTCTTCTCTTTTACAGTAAAAACCTACGATAAAATACAAAAAAATAACTTATCATTCACGTTAAACATCAACAGGAGGAGAGACAAATGTCACTTCAAAGCAACAGTGCTGTGTGCATGGAGAAGTTGACAATCAATGATGTAATCAATCACCATTCATTCACTGAATTTACAATGATATTCTTGAAGTAAACCTAGAGATCAAGTCACATGAAAGCATTTGAATGATCAACCATTATGGGGAAAAGACAGCAGAGGTCTCCAGCCTTCGACAAACACAGACAGAAGACACGCAGACATACACAGACGGAGAGATATAGTGTCAGTCTGGTTAAATGAATCATTTAAAGTCCTCCAGATTCTGCAGTGCTTCTTCTGTGGGACAAAGAGGAAACAACTCTCGAGCAGCTGACTTGGCATTCATTTTGCTTTTTCCTGATGGTCCATCACTGTGGCAGCCTATTAGAAATACAATAACACTAAAGGCATTAATGAGGTTTGTATTGAGCTGCTGAACTCAGTTGCCAGCCACACACACACACACACCACACACAGATATACACACTGAGTAAAAATCCATCAGTGACGTTCCCTCCTCCTCTCTGTACATCTTATCTCTAAATTGAGATCCACATTTTATTGATTGTCTTCAGCTGCTTCCTCTTCATACAGCACAGGCTGCAGCCGGTCCTTGAAAGAAGATCCAGCATATTGTCCGTAACTGTTCATGAGTGGCAGCTAAAAGTAGGTGCTTCACATAGAGTTTGTGTGTGTATTTGTGAGTAAGATGCAAAGATGCTACAGTTTTTTCACAGTGTAGAAGGTCTGGCCAAGCTCGGCTCCAGAGGTGCTGCAGAGTTCACTGTTCCCAAACTATAAGACAAAACAATTACAGTCAACATCATACGTTCTCACCTACGGTATGTGAGGTGTACGTTTTGACTAATAAAGGAAGTTGGTCTCAACTAACCTCTCAATAACGCTGTTGTTACACTGTAGTTCCCTCACCAACATCTCCATTTCCTCCTTCAGATGGTGCATCCTGGAACAAAGGAAGATATGTTATCAGGGCAACTGGACAACTGTCTGTATCTTGCATGCACACACACACACACACACACACACAAAGACACACCTAGAGACCATCTGGTCCTTGTCCCTGGGTGCGATTCCAAACTCTTGTCCCACTTGCTTGGACTGTAGATTGATAAGCATAATGTCCAGAGCCTGAGGAGGACAGATGAGACATTACACCACTGAGATGCTGAGTGAGTGGCATCACTAAGTAATATTCCCAAATCTAAAAAAAAAAAACACTCATAAAATATCACATTACTTTCTTATCAGTGAACATGTCTTTGTGCACACTGCTATGTTATGTCTGATCTGAGTTGCAGAGACAGATTTGCAACATGGAAAAAGTGAGATGTTGACCTTATTTTGCTGCTGCTCAGTCATCTCCAGGTCTGCCAGTAAGCCTATGGAAAAAGACCTGAAGTCCTGCAGGCGGGTCTGCATCTCCAGTAAAACACTGCACACACATCAGAGAAATGGAAATGAAAAAATGTTATACTAAAATGTTAGTCAGGGTTCCCCCATCTTCAAAACACCAAATTCAAGGATTTTTCAAGGACTTTCTAGGCCAAATTCCCTCACATTCAAGTTATTAATTACCTTTTTCAAACCTAAACAATACTTGAACCATAATCAACTTTCTTAAGCTCACATGTTAATGAAGGCTTTAAGTTACCAAATCTTCACCGCTACCTTGGAGAATTGGTGGGAACGTAACATAATTATGTTTGTATTAGAAGCATTTGGTTGCATGTATCTACACACACACAGTCGAACCTGAAAACTCTCCTGCACCACTGCTGTTTACACATTGCACTGTTCTTATTAGGTATATTTGAAATGAGGATTATCTATTCATGTAATCAGTTAAATAGCAGCTCTACTGTATGTTTCCACAGAAACAAAATAAGTGACAAAAAAACAAACAAGAAGAACAAATACTCTTTTTTCTAGATTTAGATCAGGTCACACCTCTCACATCATTATGCACAAATGTAAAGTGTAACACAATTTTAGTGCTTCAATATCACTTGCTAAACAAGTGTGAAGTGATGATTACTAATGTAGACTACTATTTTAATCTGTTTGAGAGGGACTGTTTAATAGCAATGTCCTACTGTCCTGTGTTAATCTCCTACATATAAGCTTCCATCATCTCATCTGTGTGAGCGGCTGTCAAACAAACAGTTACTGTAAATAGTCATTGTGGTCTGGATAACACAGCTGAGGTGAATCTGCTGTGTTTGGAGCAGCTCTGACCTGCTCCAAGTCCTCGTCGAGGCCAAAAGCTCTTTGTATCTCTGCACACAGTCCTCTCTAAGGAGAGATTTCACTCGCTTAATGTGGGACGACAGGTGGATTCTGGGACAAGAGAAAGACAGGCAGATTACAGGAGCGCTCAGAATAACATCCTTCACAGGCTGGGTGAGCAGGACAGCAGCTGTGTGGACACATACTCACTTCTCAAATTTGTGGATTTGCTCGTCGTTGTATGCCAGCTCTGTGGTGAAAATAAGAAAAGAGTAAGATATTTTACTATGTACAAAAACAGCTATAAAAATCCAGCATATACCAACAAGGAAACATACATACTGCCAGTTTGTCTGTCTTTACGATAATGCTGATGAATTGCTGTTATCTTCTTCAGCAGCATCTCCATCTTCTGACAGCTATGGGAGGAAAGAGGTCAGAGTTCAAACACCATAAACCCATGAGGCCACCTTGATGTTTTGAACCCCTGCCTGCCTGGAGTACCTCTTGTCATTGGCCAGTGTCTCTGATAACTTAGCCTGTTCAATCTGCAGATGGTCCAGTCGGTTCTGAAACTCTTTGATTCCAGCGGCATAAATAGGCAAGTGCTGGTTGACCTGTAGAGAGAGCAGCCACAGACTCTGTTAGCTGAATCAATAGATCACAAATCTGCCACAAAATAAATAGTTCACAGTCTATAATCCTGGATTAATTTACATTTACAGCATTTCAAATTAAGTGAATTGAGTCTAGCAATGCTGCACCTCTGTCAGTTTAGTCTTTTGGTGATATTGATGGTGCAATGTCTAATTCAAATAATAATCTAAAAGATTTTAATTTAAGTTAAAGCTGCAATCAGCGATGAATGGGATCTCGCACCTTCACACACATCGGGTGTACTGGTGGGACACCAGCTAATGTAGCTGTTCATTTCAACTTAAGTTGGGTACTGCATGCAGGGGTGAGATGGTATTTCCTGTGTAGAGTGTGGGTGATTGAGTGCTCTATTGCACATATGGTAGCACTTCAGGTGTCCACCATGTGGCGCTGGAGAACACACCGAATATAGGCCATGTTGTTGTATATCAATTGTAGACCACACCATTTCAATTTTATGTCAATCAAATGATTGCCAGACAAGGCTTATTTCCTATTGCCAGTAGGTGGCGCAGTGACTATGACACCTATTTAGCATGTTTCTTCTGACGTGAAGTTTGGGGCAGATTGGACAAGGTACGGTGGGGTTAAAAACCACTTCCTGTTTGATGGCAAAACATGGAAATTTAACCCTATGGGCCCTAGGTGTTTTTGGGGTATTTTTACTGCCTTTACTTTTAAGCTCATATCACAGTCATTATAAAGGCTACATACACATGCTATATCTTGTTTTTTTCAGGACAATCTGGGCTAACCAGATTTGCCATCATTACATGTCCTTCTATGTGCCTGTATTTTATATTAATTTTTATATCAATGAAAAAAACTAATCCGTGTTACTAAATTCTTACATTTTTACATGTATCTCAGCATAGCAAGTTGGAAGAAGACATATTCTGCCATATATGAAGAGGGGAGACTCTCTGGAATCTGGCAATATAAGAACCATGATGGTGGGACATTCTGTCACTTCACAGCTGTCCAAAACATATGGTTTGTGCCAGGCAGACATGATTGCCAGTATTTTTCATTATTGCAAGAAATTCCACTCATTCACAAGTCAAAAATGTGTTTTATCTGAAAGAAACATGCAATATTTACATCTAAAATCATAGAAAAATAGTCAACCAAGTGCAATGATGTCCTCCAAGATAATATTTGCCACTTTGTTTGCAGTAAACAAAGTCTGTTGTTGTTTTTCAGTTTCAGTTATATATTGGGGGGCATTTTGGGCATTGGGGGGCAATGTATATGGTGACTACGGCCCTGTCAGCATGCATAAATAGGCTACAGTTGTCTGGGTGCGCAAAGGTGAAGTGGCTGGTCTTGTCATACAAAGTTTGATGAAGTGTCAACTGGACAATATGGAGATATTTGCATCTTGAAAGCCGGACTACAAATGTGGATAGACAGGGAGAAACACACGCAAGCCTAAGACGTGGTAAGATACGATATTCCGATATTATAATGGACTGTGAAGAAATCCGTCAGGTTTTTATTTTGTAGACAATTGATCTGGATTTATAGCGTGATGGGATGACAGCACAATGATGTGTGTGGTATCACTGGAAAGCTCTAGCCCTGCGCTTTCATGTGATATGTGTGGCATTTCTGTGCGAGCCTGCATTCGCGAGTAATCTATCCAAGAGTAATGTGTGTGCAAAGCTGTATGAAAGCTCTGTTATTCATGATTTTAGTGTAACTTTATCATTTTTTTTCGCCTTGAAGACATTGGACTACCGACAAGTGATTGGTCTTATCGGAAAGCTACAATTTCGCTGTTTCACGTGATATGGCTTCTCGCTATGACGCACGGTCGCGGAGAAAATCAATAGAGAAGAACAGGTGTGAATTTGGACACACTATGCGTCGTTTGGGCCCATAGGGTTAATGTCTTGCTACGGTCACATGGTTTGACGAAAACTTAAGCCTTCAACAACTTTTCATGTCAAAAGTCTTTAGATGGTACAGACAAAATTTGAAGTCAATCAGATTAAATCTCCAGGTGGAGTTTAAAAGTATGACCCCTGTAAATGACCAAAAATGGACAAAAATTGCACAGTAAATTCAAAATGGCTGACTTCCTGTTAAGTTTAGGGTATGAATCCAAGAAACTTTTTGTACGTGTGGACATCATACATGAGTACACTAAATTTCGCACATGTAGGTGAAACGTACAGTAAGGGTAAGTAGGGGGACTTCATTGAGTTTTTGTAGGGGCACAACTGAGCCACTTTTTTTACACCCAAGCATGAGACCCATAAAGTATAAAATTTTCATATTAACTTATTCACCAGTTCTGGTGTGTATGCAAAGTTTGGTGAGTTTTCAAGCACCTATAGTGGAAATGTGATTAATTTGAGGGAAAAATAATAATTCCTTCAGTTTCAATAGGGTCCTCACACCTGGTGCTCGGGCCCGAATAAATGGACCCGCACTTGTATAGCGTCTTTCTAGTCTTCCAACCACTCGAAGCACTTTTTACAATATGAGTCACATTCACCCATTCATGCACACATTCATACACTGGTGGCTAAGGCTACCATACAAGGTGCCACCTGCTACTCAGGTTTTATCACACTCACACATCGATGGAACAGCCATCATGAGCTGAGGTTCAGTATCTTGCTCAAGGATACTTCAACATGTGGACTGGAGGAGCCTGGGATCAAACTTAACGGGTTACTGTCATAACCCTTTTATCTCGCCAGCTGCAGGGCTCATCATACAAGCTGATAAAAATGAATTCATCAACCTGGTTTTCAGCCTTACACCTCTTCCTAACATATAGCAAACTCTGGCGGATGGAGCGTGAAAATTTGTCCAGATATACTACAAGTGACAACAACATTCAGGGAGCCTAATGAGTGAGCCTTGTTGTTGCTCTAAAAACAGGTTGGAGGTGAGTAAAGCTTTGCCAAAATACACAGGGCATAAAGTTTTTCAAACAAGCGACACTTTGCTTAGCATGTTTGCTGGTGCAGGTTAGGACATCTTCACTGGGAAAAGATGAAACAATTTGATGTTTGCCTATCCAGTTAGGAGGCGGTGTAAGTCTGCCAACAAACACATTGCAATTACTGCTTATTGCCCCAAGTGTTGCCAAAGAGAAAGAAAGAAAGAGAGTTCTTTGATATTTTTTTGAGGACTTCCAAGAACTCTTGAGTAAAAATACAAAAAAAGAGAGACCTCTTAGGGCACCCTGGTTGCATAAAACACAAAATTTTGCAAAGTGGTGGTTTGAATCTCACATTTAATGACTATCAAACCTCATTAAGTTCGAGTATTGACTAAAATGTGTCTGTTTTTACTACAACTTTCTCAAGTATTGTTTTGGTATTGGTAATGGAATGATAAAATACCCAGTCCCACTTTCAACAGTTTCATTTGTTTTAATTTATCCCAGTAAATAATATATCAGCAGGGCTGGTACCTGCCAAGAGCTGGCCATCAAAATAGATTAAAAGTGTGCAACACCTTTGCTGCATGTTGTTCCTTTTCTCATCACTCTCGATCTGCAATTCTACACCATATACTCATTGATGAATGAATACTGGCACAAAAATATGGAGGGAAGCCAAATCCCAACACCATTTCCATCAGCCTCATCAGTCAAGCTGTAATACTCCTTCCTGACGGCACTCACCAGATCCAGTTTTTGCCTGCTGTCAGCTGGACCTGGGTTTTCTGAAGCGTAATGGTTTCTAAGAAAAATAAAGATACAACAGATATGGGAGGAAAAAATAAATAGCTGAATTATTACAATATAAAACACGTGTCAGCAAATTTCATCTCTCAGAAACAACCTATGCTGTTAGCAGTTAACAACAGTAAGCCAAAACGACATCACACGCAGTCAAAAATTCAACGTGAAAAAGCAAGTGCAGCTCCACTTGCTGTGTATCATAATGCATGTCATACAAATACATATTTGTGCATTTCAACAGCCCAATTGTGGGACCACATAATAATCCCTTTATTTATCTCAAAGTGTGTGTTGACAAAACTCACAGTCTGCTAGTCCTGAGTACAACCGTGAGGCAAGACTGCAGTCTAAAGGTGATCATCGTGATACTGTGCACTGCTTCTTCGCACTCCCTCCGCAACCTCATCCTGCGGGACAATAAAAGTGTGAGAGAGGAGAAGAGATTGATGACGATAATTACCTAGAATCAGTGCATAACCTTGGAGGTACATCGCTCAGTGCAGTATAACAAATAATCATTGTTTTAGCGTATGTGTGTGTGTTGGTCTCACATGTAGCTGTAGTATCCTTGCAGCAGCAGCTCTCGGTGTGTGTGCAGCAACTGTACTATCCTCAGATACTGGTGGACTACTCCCACTATTACCTGCAGAGAAGAGGGGGATTAAAGGAGATAATAAATAATAGGTGGGATGCTTAAAATACATAACATTTAAATACTGAACATAATGTTAGGCATGGGAGGCAAAGAAAATCAGCAGAGCAGCAGTACCTTGGAGAAGTTGTAGTCTACCATAACATCAAACCTGGATGGGATGACTGGTGTCTCTGCTACAGAGGAAAGAAAAACATACACTTAAATATGCGTACATGACTTATGGGAACAGTGTGTAAATGTGTGTGTGCTTGGGCATTAATATTTGTTGCATAATGCACTCATCTTCTGTATCCTTTCCTCACATCTGGGACTAGCATTCAGATTAATATTATGAAACAAAATCTGCATAAAACAGCTGAGTAGGTGTGATGCTGGGATACACCTCCTATCAAAACTCTTTCATATCTCCCTTGGGGAATATCACGGAATAAAAAAGAGGGAAGCCTGAGACTTCACAGGAACATATCAAACGTGTGCGTGTCTTTGATTGTCTTACGTTCTCTAAAGGGCAGGTTGGTATTTGCTTCAGGCTCGTAGCTGAGCAGAATGAGGGGCTGGGCAGGTGAAGTACGGGGGAGGTTGACCACCTTCATGCTGCCCTCCAGAGGGAGGTCATGACCCAGGTAGAGCAGATGTTGCAGCTGGACTCCTATACCAGTCTGAGATGCCACTTCCTCAAAGAATATTGACACCCTGAGAGGATTGAGGGGAGAGAGAAAGGGTTCCACTCTTATTTAGAGATCATTTTCCAGGACATTTTTAAAAATTCAGGTCTGATTCTGCTCCCTATCAATGTTTTAAGATCAGGGTCAGTGCTCTTGGTCACCGCTATAATTGTGATTCTGCAGGGACATCCATAATGCGCAGCGTAGATGTAATGGCCTTTAGTTTGCAATGTTTGAAGAGATATTGAAAGACTGCTCACATTTTCAATGTGCAACGGTGCGTGGAAAAAACACAGTACCCACTGGTAACTGTAATTACATAAAACTACAAACATATCGTGCCCCATTATCTAATTGTACTTTTTTAAAACTAAGATTAATCAATAAGGTCACATGATACATTTGACTGCCTCTACAGTCTATCAGACTTTGCTAACAACATTATCAAAGTCTGTTTAAGCCTGGTGGGCATAATTCAGGTTACAATCCAAACTGAGTTGTAGAAATGTTTGGTGTTTTTTTTTTTTTTTCATTCAAAACTAATTCCTGATTTACAACAATAAATAACTAAATTATCTGCAGCCATGAATCAGCTCACGTCAAAACATGTGCCTCTTCTTTGAAGGAGTATTATGCCCATAACTCTGTAGCTGCTTCACATTTTTAGCTGGTGGAATCATCAACTAATGACTCATGTCATCAATAACTTCCGTAACCTTTGACCAAACTAGCAACATCCCACCTGACACTTCCTCATTTGCATGGATACACTTTGTTCTAAAACCCCGCCTACTCTTGTACCATGCCATCAGGTACACAAAAACACCAAATGAACAGGGAAAGCATATTTAAAGGTCAAGAAAATTCATCTTGCATAATCTCTGTGCAGCCATTAAAATAAAACCATTGTCCCTCCTTTCATTATGTGGCTCCAATTACAAAATTTAGGTCAGTACAAATACAGATAAAATTCTACAGTTTTCAAAATTCTAATTTTGGAAGATAAAACATGACATGAGCAAGTTGCAGCATCCTTGTCATCTGTCCTTCAGGTTTTACTGACTCTTTAAGTGTGTCACTCCTGCAGAATGAACTAGAAATCTAGTCTGACAATTACAAACAAATGCATTTTACTTTAGGCAGTCATGTTTTAAATCCTTCCTGCTTCGTTTTAGTCTGCTCAGAATAACGTGTGTGACGATATACCCGTGCAGACTTACGTGTTGTAGTGGTGTATGTAGATGCAATGCGCCATGGCCTGTTGCAGAGAGAAGAGGTGAACTGGCTGCCTCTGCAGTATGTCTGTGGTGGCCGTGAAGAACTGGTCAAAACCCCAACACCTCTCCTGGTCAGCCTCCAGTATACCTGCCAGTACTGGAACCAGCAGCACCCTCAGACCCCTACAGTCAGAGAGGGGGCAGAATGGGAGAGAAATATATGGAGACAATCGAGGAAGAGTTAGCATCATGTACTCTCATTAAAGAGTCACTGAGATACATGTTCAAATGCTCTACATACTGTGAGAGCTGGCAGCTGTGAGGTAGGTGGTAGCTCCACTCTATAGGCCCATCCTCCACCCGCTGTATTCCAGCTATTGCCCCCATAGGCTTTTCTGTGGTTATTTTGAACCTACACAACAAAACACACAAGTCAGGCTGATGGATCATTGATGGATGTTCATGTTCTGGCGGATACCCCAGGATTCCTGAAGAAACAGCATTCATGATTCCATGGTGATATGCTTTCCAGTATGTATCATGGCTGGTGTTAATGGAGCTTAAAAGAGGCATTTTGAGATCTAATGCAAAAATAATTAAAACTGGTATAATTACTTCATTAGCTATGGTTGAAGGACTTTAAAACTCAGTGTTGCTAACAGAAATGTCTGGTCTGTGATTAACCCTCTCACACCTAATTTATTAACTTACATGGTGGGCTTGTTCCTGCGTGGTCCCCCGAACGGTGCGAAGGGAAGACTCCCGGCGGCAGCGTGGTAAAACGTCACACCAATACTCCACAGGTCCACATTCACACCGTAGGACTTGTGATGAGGCTTACGCAACACAGCGCGTTCATACATGTCTGGGTGCTACACAAACACACACACAAACACACACACACACACAAACATATGCAGAGTAAGAAGAGAGGACACAAGCAAGACATGTTTATCCCCAGGTCTCTGTCTTTTTATCAGGGAACATCATGTTAAATTCAGTCGTACAGAAATGTTTACAGTGAAGTTGTTTTCGTGAATAGCCCCATTTGTCCACTAGAGGGCCATCCAGTCTTGATAATACAAACTGCTTCCAGGTATCAAGCTCTAAGCTCCACAGGGCCTGTCTCACAAAGTCATTTCAATGCAATCACTAACGCTGGTAGGATAATTTTTACATCTGGTGGCGTTTATAACAAAACCACCAATCACATACAGCACATAGAAATTCAGATCAGAGTTTAGATGATCAGCGATCCTCATGGGGAAATGGGCCTGTGTAGCAGTCATGGTAATATGATTTAGTATGAAAGACTGGTTATAGACTGTAAGCAAACAACCAGGGTGCAAATGAAAGCACCTGAATGAATGGGAATAGTATGGAGTATACTGATTGCACCTTTGACTGTAAAATAAAATGGGTACTGTTAAAAAATGTATTACACATAGTATTGCATATGCTTTCTTTTCTAAAGAACAAGCTACTATTACAACAATGAAAAGAAATGCTGTTTCTGCTTCCAAGCCTCGAGAACGTGAAGGGAAACTGACCTGATAGAGGAGGTTACAAAATGTGCAATAATCTTAAAACTGTCAATCTAAAGGATGCACTGAGCATACTTTTTTTATTGATACAATATTATTTCATCAATTTCTTCTATTTTACTTTGATGTCTTTATTTATCCAGGGCATTGGGTGAGCCTTAATACACTTTTCAGCAATGTCCCCATCCACTGAGGCAGTAAAAAGATTTTCTGCTCATAACGTCCCCTTGTGTTCTTTAAGGCGGCAGTAATGGAATATAAATGTGACAGGCTATGTTAAGAGTGCCTGCAGGCTAACCTGTAGTAAAGATGATATCTCTGTGCACACCACACGGTGGAGACAAATCTCTATAAGACAACTGCTCAGACATCAAAGTGGTTGGAAATGTCATTTCCACCAGTGGGTTTTATGGGTGTCTGTTTTGTTGTGTATTACCTTCACCAAGTGGGTTATGCTATCAGACTCGTTTCTTGTTCAGCTGTCAGGAAATATCAAAAAGTAATTTCTGACTGCATATCCCCTGGTTGCACAAAACCCAGGCTTATTAAGTTTATTCATGGGACTGTTATCTTACCAGATACTCTTCAGTTCCGTAGATAGACACAAACTTCTCATCATCTTCCAGCTCTCTTGCTGCCCCAAAGTCAGTCAGCTTATAAACAGACTTGCCGTCCTCCCCGACCTGCCGCATGATGTTGCCTGGCTTAATGTCCCGGTGCACCACTCCATTTTCGCGCAGGTGGTTCATCCCTTGCACTGAAGAGAAGAAAGCAAGAAAACTTCAGTTTAGGTATATGAGATTGTTGGGGAAATACCAAGATATACACCCACCTACCCACCTACACACTGCAAGACTGTGAGGAACTCTGTTTCAGGCAGGCCGAAGGCATTTTCTGGCTCCTCTAGCAGGCTGAGCAGACTTCCCCCTGAACAATACTCCATCACCAGTACCTTCTGTTTAGATGGGAGCTAGAGGGAGACATTTTATTTTATTATTTGTTTATTTCGCACCATTGCACAAGACAATAGGAAAAAACAAAAAATGGCCATCACAAAATAAAGGTGCTGAGCAGAGGCAAGAGATCCAGATGGGCCTATACGGGGCCTCAGCTCCTTAAATACAGTACATCACCAATTCAACACAAGAGCCTAAAGCAAAGTGAACATAAAAAACATCAAAAAAAATTCATAACATTGAATACTGGAATTTGGTATGAAAAAAATATGGAAAACAGCAGGAAAATAATCAACCTTTTCAATACAGTTAAACATAAAAATACATGTCTGATACACATTAATATAAAAAATTGATAACATCTTAAGTTGCCTAAAAAGAGGAGCAGATGGTTCAGAGTGAGTAGAAGTAGTGGCAAGCCTTATGAATTTCTTTTGCAACAAAAAAAGTTTGTGAAGAGAAGTAGGAAATGTACTGGCCCATATAATATTACAATAAGATAAATATGGGTATATTAAACTGTAATACAATGTCAGAAGACTGGAGCGATTCACTAAAGAAGAAATCATTCTAATTATGCCATAAGACTTTATACTTTTTTGCACACAAGCCCAATATGGCTTTTCCATGTAAGGCCTTCATAAACAATAACACCTAAAAATTTGGCATGAGAGACCTGTTTAATTTCAATGTCACTGATAAATAATTTAGAGTCTTGTTTTGAATAATTTTTGTTTTTTTTGTCTGAAAATCATATAATTGGATTTGTTGATATTTAAGGAAAGCCTATTCATCTGAAATTATCTCGAGGTTTGTGCAAGTATAGTATTTGCATCTTTAATCAGGGAACCGAAGTCAGAATGTGAAAAACTATATTTGTCATTAGCGAAAATAATGGGCAGTGCGGTATCAAACTGTACAGCAAAATCATTTATAAAAATCAAAAACAGAAGAGGCCCAAGAATTGAACCTTGTGGTACACCACGAGAAACCACAGTTCTATTGGAATTCATACCCTCTATACAAACATATTGCTGCCGGTTGCTGAGATAATCTCTAAGCCAATGGATAACAACATCCTGAAAACCATAACGAACAAGTTTGGATATTAGGATACTATGATCAACTGTATCAAAGGCTTTCAATAAATCCAGAAAAATGCCAATTGCAAACTTATCGTCATTTAATGCTTCATAAATTTTGTGAGCAAGTTGAAGGAGAGCCATATAGGTCGAGTGATTTTTACGAAATCCATATTGGTGCTTATACAGGATGTTGTTGTCATTAAGATGTTTCAACACTCTTGCATAGACCAACTTCTCCAAAACCTTGGAGAAGCAGGGTAAAATTGATATAGGACGGTAATTATTGAAGAGACAAGGATCACCTTCTTTGAAAAGCAGAAGTACCTTAGCTACTTTCAAGTCATTCGGGACTACACCAGTTTTCAAAGAGACAGCAAGTACATGTGTTAACGGCATACATGTGTTAACACATTAGGAGGTGAGCTGCAACTCCTTCAACTCTGTAAACATTATGATGTGGAAGAATTCAATGATAGATGCTAGAAAACATATAACTCAGAGAGGGAAGGGAATGGGGTGGCTTTGCCTCAGGAGGTAAAGTGGGTCATCCACTAGTCGGAAGATTGGTGGTGTGATCTGTGATGGAACTCCTCCAGCTTGAGCAGGATACTGAACCCCATATGGCGTGTGTGTGTGTTAAAGAAAAAGAACTGAGAAGCAGGTGGCACCCTGTGTGGTAGCCTCGGCCATCAGCGTATGAGTGTGTGTGTGTGAATATGACTCATAGTGTAAAAAGTGCTTTGAGTGGTCGGAAGAATAGAACGGCGATGTACAAGTGCAGTCCATTTACCATTTCAATTACCAAGTGACTGAGAATGTATGTGTTAATGTATTAAGAAAGCTATCTTTCCATTGTCCCAAGGGACAGAGTGTTTGCTGTCAGGGCCCCGAGGAAATCAGGTCAGCCGAGTCAGTGATCTCTTTAAGTTCCTTCTTAAAATATACTTTTATCGGAGCGCCTTCCCTGAATTTACTTGAGTTTTAAGTTTATTTAGACTGTCTTTTATTTCTTCAGTCTTTATACACTTAAGTGTTTTTATCAGTTCTTTTAAAAGTTGTTGTTTTTATGTCTTGATTGTGTTAATTATTGATATGTGACGCACTTGTTATCATTATTATTATTGTTTAACAGTGTAGGACCAAGTGTAGAAATGCTTTCCTATTCCATGTTCCAAATGAATTTGAAATAAAGCTGCAGCTCTGTTTTACACAGTGATACATATCCCACCACATGGCTGGAGTTTCCCTTGTCTTCCCTGCTCTCATGGTGGCCTTACCTCTTCCACAGCATACAGCCTGACAATATTGCTGTGGTTGAGCTTCCTCAGCATCTCAAACTCTCTCATCTGGACCTCATGGGGGCGGTTGTAGCTCACTGTGTTGAACACCTTGACGGCTACCAGCTCACCCGACCTCTGCACATGCACAAACACACACATTCACATCAGCTAACAAGTCACACAGCACCATGTCAGAACATCAAAGCCAGCACACATCAGCACTGCAGCCACAACCTTTTCTTATCACACTTCCTGGTGTTGCTTTTCAGCCAGTGAGTAGGCTGAAGCATCTGCGATAAATGGCAAGAGTGATGTGAATAAGCTGCTCAGTGGAAAAAACAACAACTTGACAGTGTGTTATGATGATAAGAATCATCCACAGGCTGACTACCTTGTTGCGAGCCTTGTAGACACTGGCAGTGGCCCCTTGACCGAGGACATCTTGTAAAGACCACAGGTAGTTTGTTGTGCTGGCTGTAATACCTGACATGCTGGGGGGGGGACAGAGACAATAATTAGACAGAGAATTAGAAAAACATTGACAGAGACAAGTCCTCTTTGTCCTTAAAAACAAGACACATTAGATAGGAAATAAACAATAAAGTAGCCACATATTAGCTGTTAGGTAACGTTAGGTAAGTACGGTACAATAGACAAACTTTAAGTTACCATAGGGAGTAAAGCTAAATTTGTTATGTCATAGAGATGTCAACAGTTGACCTACATAGTTGGCTAGGTGTGCTCTGGTTACTTTTATTTAGCATTACTTTAATTTAACAGACAGACAGCAAGTTAACGGCGTACTGTAATAAAACAATTTATTACTAACAACTATTTATGTTAGTTAACCACTTTAGTAAGCTTTTAGCGAGTCCGTGTCACTAACTGAAAAGTTAAGTTAGCCGTACTGTTAGCTTACCTGAGCTGCTGCTGCAGTTAGCCGGACTCTGGTGAATCCGTCCTGACAGCTGTGCCTCGACCGGTTCTCCCACTACACAGCTGGTTTTCCCGTGGAATATGGCGTCACAATAAACGTCTGTCTTGTCAGTTACAGCTCAAACTGCTCCGGAGCATTACGGTAAGTCAAACTTACTTGAAAGCAAAATACGCCCACACGAGCCAAGTCTTCCGTAGCGAGCGAAAGCAGCTGCACACAGAGCTGGGCAGGTACGGTGCAGGCAGGCAGAACAGCTTCCCTATGTTTTCGTCTTACGTGTAGCCAAAGAGTTAATGAGTTTCAATAATAGTAGCAGCCGGCAGCAAGGCATTGCCGTGACTGTTTTAGGAAGTGTGGACTTCACAGTCTATACTCATAAATGATGGCGGAAATAACAGCGAAGTGCAATCTTGACAGTTTTCACTCTGTCTGAACTTCCGCCTGTGTCTCAGTGTATATGAGAGCAGGCTACACTGATGGCACACAGCCCTACATCACATTACACTGAGGCAGAGAAATATTGCATATATTCTGTTCCTAGTTTCGATTTGAGTTAAGTTTTATCCCGGAGAAGAGGCCCCTGGGGTCCCTGAGGCCCCTGAGGTCCCTGTGGGTGCTCAGACCCATGCTGGGAACCTCTATGTCAAAGAGTAACTACAGCTGAATCTCCACCCTACTATTCCCAATCCCTTTGTGCAATAACTGCTGTGTTTGACTATTTTTCATCATATATCTACTACTAATCATATATCTTAAAAATATAGATATGAATGTGTGTGTGTGTGTGTGTGTGTGACCATGTGAAGGATGTGATCAGCAAGTGTGTGTCAGTGAATATCTGAGTGTGTGTTGGTACATGTGTACACATTTATATGCTGCTAACCAGACTGCTCTAACAGAGTTTTGTTACAATAAAGGATCTATCTATCTATCTATCTATCTATCTATTTGGAAGGACAACTGTTGTTTCCCCAAGATACCTTTGAACCATCAGACCCTGAACTGACTTTTTAGAGTTTGTTTTATCCCTATTTAGAGATTCATCATTTTTATTTCTAATTATTTAACCCACCTGTGTTTTCATCATAAATGTGAAGAATCAGATATGATTGTGTTCCCACGTCCCTGTAGAGTCAACATAAGTGCTGTCATCACGTCCTTTTAGTTGTTCCATTAATGTTGCCAGGATTTGTCTCTGATATATCTGCAGTGTCGCCCCCCTGCTGTTCAGCATGACAGACAAATTCCCAAATTTGATCTGTAACTGGTAGAAAAGATTTCCACACACTTACATCTACGCAGATCTATCTATGTGAGGAAATATTTTCTACCAGTTTGGACTTGATGTTTCCAGCGCCTTGCCAAGACCAAGCTGGGTGGAGCGGTGGTTGTTCTGCATGAGCACATATTCGATCTGTAAGATCTAATTGATACCAGTCAGTTTATAAACCACCTCAAAGTGTATGTGATCTGATACTAGTGCACTCTGTTCCCCGACTTAAAATCTGCACTGTTTGGAAGTCATTGAAATCTTGAAGGTGTAGCCTATTTTAGAGTCAGGCGGGCGATTTAAGATGTTTATTTTCTTAATTACAGTGAGTAAATGATAATATAGATCAATATTATTTAATGTTTATATATGGTTTTGTATCTGACCAACCCTTTCCATGTTCACTGTCTGTTGCTACAGACACTGTACAATGTGTCTACCTGTTTGTCTGCGTGTCAGTTATTAGTTGCCTGACAAGATTCACTCATAGCTTTGTTCTGTTGAAGGGGAACTCCACCAAGTTCAACTAACTCGACATGATGCATGCTACTTAGCCTGTAAGTGTAACGGTGGGAGCTTTCTGAAGTTTAAAAAACATAACCCTGATGATGTCATTAGGGGTTTTTTTTCTATTTTTTATCTCAGACTCAGCCTAGGACTATGTATTTTTAAAAGAAACCCTGCATTACAAACTTGAGGTGTGTTGTTTTAAAAAAGTAGGCATTTAGGAGACGAAGAGGGTCTACTGAAAGATGCTATTGAAGTTGCATCATGGGAAATGTAGGATTGAGTACTTTTGGAGTTTAAATCTGTCTCATCTGTCTATCATTATTTATATCGATATTTCATGGATGATTTTCTGTAATGAAATGCCAGTTTTCTTATCATAAACATCAAACAAGACTCTTTATAGCAAGCAATGTTTATTAAAAAACAGATCTACTACAAGAACTACACATAGAATTATATAAGGCCTATTTGATTAAACTACTATTGCTATTACTGTACAATATTGTACCAAAAAAGAGTGTACCTCTGTAATGTACAACATTGTATATACAAAGTACATCTGAACACAGGATTCTCCAGTAATACAGAGACAACTATAAATAGATTTGACATTACAGTCTTTTTTTTTTTTTTTAGTTCTGCTGTTTTCAAATGGACACAAAAATGCATATTCAACAATATTCAATTCCGACAAATCATCCCCACACAGTTAGTCCACACGCAAGCCAAGTTGTTCAAGTGCACGATGATTGATTTGAGATCGAAGAGGGTCCCAGCTCCCCTTTGACGGCACAGCCGGGACAAAACACACCAACCAACCACATGCATGTTTGTATGTCGATGAGGTGAGTTTGTTTCTCACCACACACACGGTCACAGTCCCTCCAGTTGTCACGATGAGGTAAAAGCAACACAAATACACCAGGTAATACACGAACAGTATACAGAGATAAAAAATAAACCTTAACAAGTATAATTCATTACCTGGTAGAGAGCATACAGGAATGCAGTATGTGCTGTGTTTCTGGGGGAAAGGGGGGAGGCGTGATGGGAATATGTGAAGCAAAAATTAGTTCAATACTGTTTCAAGAAACAACAAACAAGGTGTTATTCAGTTTACCCTGAATGGTATGTGTCCACTTTTGACGTCAGTGTTTGCAAATGTATTCACATATTCCTCAATTCAACATCAGATCTAATTTTAGGATACATTTTAGCAAATAATATATGAATATATATATAAAAGTTTTGGAGCTTCTCGTCCTCTTTCTACTTAAAGCTGGTCGGCCACGAGACGAGACATGTCATGTATCCCTGCAGGCTTTTTATCTGGTCACATGTACACAGTGCATATTTATTCAGCGCTGAGGCTGCTGGTACAGTCGCTGTTGGGTGGCGTCCCTTTATGATGGGTGGTCAAGGGGTGAGGGGGGTGAGGCGCATACACACTCTACATCCACGCATGCTCACACAGGCGCACACACACACACCCAGACAGCTACACAGTTCAACATTTTAACCTTTACAGATTCTGAGCATTACTTAACAACTGGGAACGAAAAGAGAGTAACAACAAAAGCAAACTTTGCTTAAGAACGCATCGGATGAGGTGGTTGGTTGTGCTTCTATCTAAACACACTCAAGAGGATCCTCAGCTCCATGCTTCCAGTTATCATGATTATTAAACATACATACACACCATTAGAATAATATAACCCTTTTTTTTTACTGTTAAGTCTGAAGTATATAGTTAAAGGAGCAAGCTGTGACTTGTGTTTGAAGTTGTTTAGTGGCTGGTACTGCGAGATATATAAAGTGAGCCAGCTCGCCATAGCGGCTGCTGTCTATGGCCCCAGCATGCAAGGAAAACCTGAAAGGTGTTTAGCTGCCACAAAACACCACCACACACACACATTTGGAGAGAATGTGTGTGCTTGTGTGTGTGTACAGTCCAACATTACGTATAAAAATGCTGGGTTTCAGTGGTCCCCTACACACGTAATAGAGCTGCAGGAGAGAAGCAGCATAATGCCTCAAACTACCAGCTTTCTGTATTGCTTTATATGTGTATTCAGAATTACTATTGGCCATGTTAGGTTTTGGAGAACACTGTTCCTGCTATGCTCCTGTTGTGGGACTAGTACTGAACAGTAATTTAAAAAAAAAAAATCACCAAAATATCAAACACTGGAGGAAGAGATAAAATAAAGCTCTCGATCACATGACTTACACTGATATTTTCTTTCCTTTCATCATCTCAAAAGTCCACCTTTATCTCCAGCCTTCCACTTCTGAAGCAGCGAGTCAGTGTGTTTTCGTTTCTATGCCGAGAGAGAGCTTAGCATTTCACAGTCTATTCTCAGGAATCAAACACTCCCTTCCAGTCCGCTAGTCGTGGGTCATTAAAAAGAAGAAGAGAAAAAAAAAACTGTCATGTCTACTATACAAAAATCAAACAGTGCTTTTTGTTTCTCACTTAGATCTGTGTGTAAAGGCAAGTAACACTCCTGCACACCCACTCAAACACAATTTCAAACATCACAAACTAGTGTATGTAAGCTGAAGGTCAGTAGGAGTCCTGTTCCCTTGTAAATAAAAAAAAAAAAAAAAAAGTAAATCCAGTGATGCCTGGGATCTCTGCGGTGGCAAAAGAAGTGTCTCTGAGCGATGATCGCTAAACTGCGCCATCTGATAGTTGACCTGTCGTAAGCAGAGCTGCCAGGAGAGGGCTGAAAAAAATCTTGACACTCTAAAGGGAACATGGTGTCTTAAGAACTCGCCTGGACACCATGAAGTGAATGCTACACATGAGTAGTGGGTTAGGTCTTGTGTGAAACAACGAAGTGCTTTCTGCACCTGCTAGAAGAGCCGTAAGAATTTGCAAGAATCAGCAAGGTGGGTCAGAGCGAGAAGTCCTAAGCCGGGCAGGATTTGTCGTTAGACTGGGGTGGAGGTGGAGGAGGAGGGGTGTGAGGGAGAGAGTGTGTGTGGCCTGACAGTGGAGGGGGAGGCGTCGGGGGCACAGTAGAGGTTGGGGAACCCATGGCTGGACTGCCACCTCCGCTCTTTGGGAACACCACCGGCTTGGGCCTTGTCGCTGGGGGGCGAAGCTCTCTAAAGGAGGGTACAGATGAGGAGAGGGAGGAGGAGGAGAGAGAGGGGGATGTGGCGGAGGGCAGGGGGCTCCGCGGCTGGCTCTTAGCCGGGCGGAAGGAGGAGGGCACGTCGCTTGCGGAGGAGGCGCTGCGCTGCAGTGGGTGGGCATGTGAGGAGCCCCCCTCGCTGTCCCGTAACAGACGGGAGTGGAGTGGACTGGAGGGCTCCGAGGCTCCTCCTCCTCCTCCTCCTCCTCCTCCGCCACTCACACCTTTTAGCTGCTCCAGTGTATCCAGGACCACATCGGGGGTGTGTGTGTGTTTCGAGGTGCTCTGTCTCTCCAACTTACTGAGCTCACTCATCGCAGCCTCGATATCCTGCAACATGAAAGGCAGACAGAAACATATTATCTTGTGCATGCAAATACCCAAAGTAGCAGATGGGGATATAAGCGACCTAACACGCACCTGTGAGCTGGGCTCCACCTGGGCTATGACCTCAGGGTCCAGTGGTCTGTGGTTGCTGAAGCTCTTGGATCGTCCTGCTGAAGTTGTCTTACGTAACTGTGGACTCTCCACCTAAATGTTCACAATACCCTCAATTAAATTCTCGCCACATTAAACAAAATAGTCCTTTCACTACATGAATTTGTTGAAGCTAAGATGTCACAGTACCTTGGTCTTGAGAGAGGAGTGGCGGGTGACAGAGTTGAGGATGCTGTGAGCACTGACAGGTCGTTTGTCTCCAGTTTCTTTCACCAGAGCCCCACCAACAGGAAGAGAAGCCGTTCTCACCCCTCCTCCTCCTCCTCCCCCACCGCTGGCTCCTGGACTCGTGCTGTCGCTCTCTGAACGGAAGGCTCTTCGGATGCTACCAGATTCTGGACGTTTTCTCATCCTGAATAAGACAAATATTAGAATACAATAGATTATATCTGTACTTTCCACTAATGGAACCAATTTTCTTGGCTCACCAAACACAAGAAACAACACAAGCATATAGACAAGATCACTGAGGCCAAAACACACTGGCGCCAACTGGTGCACACAAAACATACGCCCAATTATTTTCAATGTACAACCAAACACTGCGGCTGCTACACGCGCCTCGGTGCTCCTGGACGCGCCGCCCCACAGCACTTCACACCTCATCCTATTTCCAGCCTCGCCTCCCCTGAAAAAATGTTATTTTTCCCCCACTGATTCCTTGTTTGCACATACTGGCTCCTGTCGAAGCTCTTGTACTCTGCTGCCGTGGCAGCTCAGCTCCTCTCCTCACCATGGATGTGCTGTATAAAGAGAACTCTGTTGCTGTTGCTGTCTCGCGTGGGTGTTGAAGAATGAATGAGGAGAGGCTCGTTAAAGTCGAGAAATATCCTGAGCTATAAGCCCCACAATCCTGTCATTATAAAGACAATGGCAAAAAAAAGATATTGCCTGGTGAGCCACAGCTTTGGAGAACAGCTCTTTGGGCGAGAAATCAGGTTTAATTAGTGAGTGTCCACACATGATTTTAAGCTGATGCATAGGTGGAAGAAGTACAGATCTTTTAGTTAAAGTAGCAATAACTGTGTGTGGTCTTCTGTTGATGTGCTGCAGTGTGACGTGACCTGTTTGTGCTAGGGGCGGCATTTCACATGCGTCACATAACGCACCACACCAAAGCAGTGCCAGTGTTTTTTCAGCTTCATAAACAGTTTCCACATTAAAAACAGTTTATGTCAGTGTCTGCAGCTTAAATCTCATCAGTCACTTTGCTGAGTGAGGAATTTTGATGGAACTTGGGATGAAGGACTTCTTAAATACATGTTAAGAGGGATTCTATAGTGCCTCCTGAAGCTCCAGAGCTCAAACTGGCTGAAGAGAGAGCAGGAACTATCTTCCAGGATGCTCCTTGCTTTCTTTCTTATCCTTTCTGTTAAGAGTCGGGTCAAGGGCTTTTGTGGCTTGCCACATATTTTGCTTGATGTTGACACAATCATAAAGTTTTTTCTTAGATCTACAGTTTCAGCCAATTTAGGGGCAAAAAAACTATGAAAACAACAACAACAAAAGCTGCAAATGAAAATCTACAAAATACTGAGACACACTTGTTCAGGTTGGCCAGGTAGATGTCTGCCACATGAGCTCCAGTAGGAGAGGCAGCGCTGCCTCTAGTAGACACTCTCTCCTCCAGCAGGTCCCTGCTGTCCACATCAGGCTTTGGACTTCCCCTGCCTCCATCAGTCCTGAAACATCCAAGAAATAGTTTACAAATCACTGCTGTGCCTTCATATTGCAAGTTGAAGAGGAGAAACTCTTTCTGTCTCTGATACATCACTGCGTCTTGACTCATATGATGTAAGGAAGCGTGAGTCATGACAAAACTGTTGTCCTAATTGAGTAATAAACACAAACACTAGTCACCTTTTTCAAAACTACAAAGTTTTTCACTTCAAAAATAACAAGACACTTCAAGGGGAAATCCAACATTTTTCAAACTAAGTATTCTATGACTGATCTAGATAACCTTTTACTCACCACCTCTGAGTTTTGAGAAACACAGACTCTATCAAGAATAGCTACAGTTAGCTCAGTAAACATGAGCTTCACACAGTCTTTGTTTACTTTTATGCAGAGTCCAAAGTATTCCCGTGTAAATCCCTGTGGCCATAGCCACAAAGTGTAAGAAATCCTCACACTTAATATAAATAAACCACAAGGAAGCTGATCTGCTACGATATGCAGTTTCCTACGTATCACAGCAGATCAACTTCCTTAGCGATGGGGATTTCCAGTGGATGACTCTCTGTGTTTGCTTTTGGTCAGATCAAAGAACAAGCCTCAGTTGTCTTGATGTTTTTTTATGGGAAGCTCTTTGCCAATCTCTCAACAGAGACATGAGTAAAATATTATCATGATCAATAATCACTACAAAAAAATGTATTTGTTATTCTGTTCTTTAATGCAGACATTTGATGAAGACTGGTGACAAATCTTACGAGTCTTGGACCACGATGTACTGGTGTGGCACTAGTCCATCCACCCCGTTATGTCGTCCCTCCCACCAGTCGTCAGACGCCCGCTGGTACAGAAGCAGAGACGCGCCCTTCTTAAACGACAGCTCCCGACTGGTCCGGCCTGAGTAGTCAAACCGAGCGATGGCTTCGAATGGGTCAGACTCTGAAACAGCCAAGGAGCCTGAGAATCAGAGGATGGTGGACAGACACAGGAAGTGGCAGAGAAGCAGAGGGCGGCAACAAATGAGAGAGAGAGAGAAAAGAGATGTGGAAGAGAAGGGAAGCCAGATTAGCGCATAGCAGGTTAGTGCTGCTGATGCTGATGCTGTGTTTGGTGACTGCACAAATGTTAAATAATGCTGAGCGGTAACAAAGCAACACAATGAACAGGTTACTGGGAGAAGGTGTGAGCGGGTTTAAACTGTTAGAGCTGTAGTAACTGGTGAGAAAAGCAGGATGAGATTACTTTAACTGGTTGCAGGAGGAGACTGACTTCATTTATTACAGTGGATAAAGTATTGCATGTATTCATATGTGTGTGTGTGTGTGTGTGTGGGGGGGGGGATACGCACCATCTTCGCTGTTGTGGATGACAGAGACGGTGTCAGGCGCAGGCTCCTCCACAAGGGGGGGCTCACAGTGTGGACTGTCACTGAGGCGGACACACAGAGCAGATGAGGTTAGAGGACACAACAGCAAAAGGCTCAGACTGACAACATGTGTTGATGACTCACAGCCTGACTTCATATTCCTCTTGCACATCACATAAGCTCACACTGTATGCACCGTGCAACTACTTAGTGTCAAGATTATAACCGTGCTGCAAACCTCTCCACTCCTTGAAATAAAATTTTAAAATGTGCTGTCTGTCTCTGCTTGGATTTTAAGGCACTATGAGATCTAGAGCTGAGTTTGGGTTCATCCAGGGCCGCAGCCAGGAATGTACTGAGGCCATGAAGTCACTCCAAGGCATCCTCTATCCCCCCGCAGAAAACTCTCAACTGTTCAGTTATATTACCTGTTAATTTTACTTCCTAACATTACCTACACTGTCAGTAGGGATGTCACGAGAACCAATACTTTGGTACCGAGTCGTTGCCGGAATTCTGAAAACTGGACTGTATTCGTTCTTCTGCGGTACTACTTTATTTAACCATTAAGTCATTTAATTAATTCATTGTGTGTAATCCAGGTGCTGACAAACCCCAAGCTGAGCTCTGTTAGATACGGTTCCCAGTTTTGGATTTATTGGTATCAGCGCCTTGTGTAATGAGTTTTTCTTTTTTATGTCCCTGTGTGTTTTTAAATGTAGTATGTGTTTTTTTATGGACCCTGAGTCTTCTCAATAAACTTGAATTGAATTGAATTGAATTGAATTGAATTGAATTTACTGGTTGGTTTAAAAGTAGGTAGATTCTGCTAAACTCAATCTACACTGAGTTTGAAAACAACCAATTAAATACTCACTATATGTCCATTTTAGTTGTTGAATGTAGACTCTCCCTAGGTTGCTAAAACTTCCCAGTTCCTATGAGAAGTACAGTATTGACCACATGGCCTAAATGACTGCTGTGGTGCAACCAAGCCCAGCCATGCCAGCGTGATAAGATTTTCTGTCTATGCAGCTCCTCCAGTGTGACGAACAGTCTAAACAACGGCACTGACTGGCAGTAATCATAATAACTGGTGCTGAGCCTTGTCATTACAGTAAAACTGAAAGTTGGCCCCTGTGGGTGCTGTGGTGTGTGTGTGTGTGTGTGTGTGTGAGTGTGTGCATGCTGTGCTCTCCCAGGCTGATGTGGTCAGGCGGTACTTTAATCTCCTATGTGATGGAGGGTAAGCTGATCCTCGTGGCCCCCTGGCCCTCAGCGGAGCAGACGAGCTGAGCTCCCCCATCACTCCACGGCAGCCCCTAAATCAACCACCTGGCCCCCTTTTTTTCTGCCCTCCTCATCATCTCCAAGCCCCCTCTAGTTAGATACCAAATGGACAAGCAATCCCCTGCTGTCCTGCTAGCCTTAGCAATTTAAGTTCCTGCACTACATGACTTATTAAACGCCCCTCGCATTACACACTCTCACTCCCCACCCTCACCAGAAGTCATCCCCAGCTCCAGGGATGGTGTAGATGGGGCCCGGCAGGTCCTGCGGTCCGGGGAAGATGGTGTCATGGTGGATGATGATAGTTTTAATGAGCTCGTTGACGTGGGCCTGGCAAGAGACCTGGTCATGGCCCTCAGGGACAGACATCAGGGTGGGACCGAAACAGATGGCCAGGTTGTAGGGGTCCATCATGTTCTCCTCGCTGTACTGGGACAGGCTGGGCAGAAAGGGGGGAAGCAGAGTAATTCAGAGGGAATTACCTCATCCTTATTTCTTAAACAGATAATATATACAAGACCGACTATGCACACAAACAGCCATGACATGTCATTTACAGCTTTCATCACCCTCTACTTGTGGATAAGCTGTGAATGCATATCTGTGTTTTGTTGCACGAGGTCCAACAGTAAACGCTCCCAGTGTCTGCATCAATACATCACTTCATTTGTACACTGTGGTGATGGAGGCTCTGATGATGTGAGTATGTTTCAGTGTGTGAGAAGAAGCAGGAGCACTGGGGTGACCATAAATCACTAAAGGAAGAGAAGACGCTCCCCTTCTGTCTCCGCTAGGTTTACCCAGGAGTCTCACATTTCAGGTCTACCACATCCCTTTTCTTTGTCTCTCACTCCCCTTTGCTACCTCCCTCCACTGAAAGGCTTATCATGTTTTTTTTAGGGACGGACTGGACAGCGTGGAATATGCGCCTCGTCATGTGTGCATCGAAAATCAATTTTGGATGTATATTGGATGATGCAGAATAACCACCACTCCAGCCAGCTTGGTCTTGGCAAGATTCTGCAAAGATCCAGACTGGTAGAAAAAGATTTCCGCACACTTGCATAGCATACAATGTGTATTGGATAAAAATATATATTTAACCAACGCTGTATCAAACAAAGTGCACGTGCAGAAAAATGTTTTGTGAGATTACTTTTGGTGGAAACTACTTCTTACAATGACACAAGCCCTCCTATAGCTTACTTTATTTTAATGGCCTCTACACAAGCTTTTTCAAATTCTCCTTTATTGGCCACTGCTTTGCGGTGGAGTCTGTCCTCGTCTTTTTAAGGAGCTTGGGTTTGTGGCTGCTGTGAGCCCATTAAGACTGTATATAATACTAGGCTATACAAATAAACTTGACCTGAAGTGGAAAACTGAATCTTGCCTCAAGGACACAAGTTCCTGAAGTAATGACGATGCAGAAATGTTCTTTGCACTTTGGACTTTCATTAGGGTTTGTACTTGACTTCCCACAAAAGGTTAAAGGATGTTTAGATTTGGAGTGAGAGGGCTAAATGTAGGCCTTTAACCTCATTGTGGTGTTTATGAAACTACTGACAATGTATGGGGGAAATGTTAGCAGATGTCAAAAGCATGATGATGCTCCTTAACTGTTGAAAGACTCTTTCATATGACCAATACATCGTTGGCTATTATTAGGCTTATGGTGATGAAAACTGTTTTTTTTTGAAGTCAGTAAACTTCTGTATACTAAAAAATGTTTTTGTACACTGATGAATATTTGAAAATGACTTTAAGGGGTAGTATGCTGTGACACATATTAGCATTAACTGAAAAGGCCCAGAAGTATGGCTGTTTTCAGTGGTCGGAGTAATAGTTGCAGTCTTTTCAACCCACCATACTCCGACTTGCTTAGAGTATGCTTAAAGTATACTAGGACTACAGCCTCATTTGAGAGAAATATGGAATATGCAACTATGCTGAATATCACAGTAATGATATTACTTGTGATAAACAAACAGATAAGCAAGTGTTTCTGCTGCTTTGACTACAATGCTAAAATACAATAAATTTCTTGTTACATTTAAAATATAAAAAAAAAAATATTTCCATCATTCTTTCATCGAACAAATTTAACATTGTACTGAACACAAAAGGCAACAACAACAACAAAAAAAGAGAATGATAGTTACATTTTAGTGTGCAGTTTTCTACTGATACTCTATTACAGTGGTTCCCAACTGGTCCAGCCACGGGGTCCACATTAGTTCAAGGTCCCACAGTTTAATATATCCAGCGTCATACTTGCATTTGGCTATGTCGTTGAGCTAGTTTGCTGTTTCTGTTATGTAGCTATCCAGTAGTTACTAACTCTATAGCAGAGAACAGCACTTCAAAATGAAAGCTCTGTGACGGAAATTCACAGTCCTTCAAAAAAACAAAATAGTTTTTTACAGAGCTGACACATTCGCAAGTCACTTGAGGTCCATTCAGAATGGACCCGTGACCCACTTTTGTACCACGACCCACCAGTTGGGAACTGCTCTCTTACAACTAACTCAAAACTCAGAATCTCTAAGTGTAGTATCACAGTCTTTCACAGTGCCTTGTGGTGCAAGCTGGCGTCATGATGACGATAAAGAAAGGATTTTGTGCAGCCATACAGTGAACAGACACTATAAAAACTGATGCATGTTGGGTGCTCAGCTGAGAGTATTTATTGTGTGAGACCATTGTAAAGCAAACCTGATGAAGCTTGAGGTGAAATGCATCGTTCACACAGGGGATCTACTCTGCTTTTCTGTCTTATACATAGATACAGTGAAGAATGTTCATATTGAATGTGGCTAAAGTTTCAAATAATAACATTAAACATATGTAAAACATGTCATCTTGGTTGACGATGTTGTAAATTTTGGTTCATATTCCTGCTGGAACATGTCCACTTGTGTTTAAAAGCTGTTACTGGTGATTTTTCACAGTAGAACATGCAGCTACACCCAGTAACAGTCATTCTGCAGCTGCAATGACGGTGCAGAGACACCAAGATATGGAAGACCTGAAAACTCTGACCAATCAGAGCAGACTGTGGTTTTTGTTAGGGTGCTTTAAGAGACAGGCACTAAAACAGAGCGTTTCAGACAGAGGGTGATACACTTGTTCCAGCACAAACAGTATAAGGCAATAAAGTGTTTTTTGACCATTGAAGCATGTAAACATGTTTTAATAGAAACAAAAAAAAATGAGCAAAATAGCTCCTCTTTAATAAATTTGACCTTTGAGTGTGCAAATTTTTTTGGTTTAGTTTTATATCATAATTTGTTTTCTGATGTTGGTTTAATGTGACAGTTGTTCTTGAGAATGCAGCTTTTGATGTTAAGCTGCTCCCATCTCGCCTCGTTTGTGAGCTTTGTCCAACAACATTTGGCTTCTTTGGAACAGTACGCCTCAGGGCTGAGGATATGCCGAAACTCAAATATAACAAGTGGTGACTGTCACACCGGTTTTACTGTGCACAATGTGTAGTTGCTTTTGTAACAGTCAATTAATTCTTTGTTTTATACAATATATAATTTGCAATAACGTCATAGCTACTAATGAAGAAGAGAAATCAATCTTCTTCCAACAACTTCCTATAACCACTTATTGGCAGAGCAACTATTATTATTTTTTTCCATTGGTTGACTTTAGTTTCTTGGTGTGTGTGTGTGTGTGTGTGTGTTTGTGTATGTGCTTGCATGTGTCCTCCCACTCACTGGTTGAGGAAGGCGAACAGATATCTCATAATGATGAGGGTTTTGCTTGGCAGAGATTGCAGACCTTTCTTAATGTGGACTGCCCGCTCCTGGAGGCTCTCCATCGCTGGAAAATAACACAGCCATGACACCCAGGAGATTACTCACACAATCAAGCCCATAAATACACACTCACACAAACAGAGGAAAGGATGAGAGACTCACAGACACAGGATATGAGGTCATGGAAGACTTCCTTAGGGAAGAGGGCTTGGTCCAGTCCTCTAAAGTAGAGCTTCAGAACGCCAGCAATGGAGTCCATGTCGTGGTCATTCTGGTCCCCTGCCAGCGGGTCCTCACCTATATCCAGAAAACAAGACAGAGAGGAGAGAATGGGAGGGATAATAAGGCACTGGTCAAACTCAGTGTGTTTAAAGTGCTTGGGGTTTCCTGTTGAATGACAGTCTTACCTCTCTCAAAGGCATTCTTGATGTCATTGACTTCCACCTGAGAGCCTGACACTCTGAAGATGCCCTCGTGCTGCAGACCTACACACACACAGGTGTTTAAATCAAAACCGTTGGGGGGATTTTACATATTTTGTAGTTTCACGCTAAGAAGTTCTGGTAAAATTCCCACTTTAATCTGATCCCGAACCAATCACACTTGACTCAACAATGCAACCAATCAGTGCCCAGGAAAAGCTGATGCTAAACCTATCACTTCACTGGAGAATTTCACTCACCATGGCGACTGATGAAGCGGATGCAGCTCTCGACCATCAGAGGGATGGCCTCGCCAGACTCCTGAAATAAGGGGAGAGGAATTAACTCCCAATGATGGAACACACGACAGGAGGCCGGTGTGTGGAAATCAAACACAAGCGCACTTTCTTGTCAGGAGGATTTCCGCACACACGTCTGCACATGCACATGCATCAGTGCACACGTTTGTGTGTGCGGGGCGAGAAGGGAGGGTGGGCACGGTACCCAGCTGTTGCTAGGAGACGGCGCATTTTCCTTTTCCCTTTGTTTGTTTGGGGTTTCCAGAAATCTCTGGGAGGTGCAGCTGTGGAAGGTATTTTGGCTGATATATGTGCCCATTGTAATGCAAATCCCATTGTAGTTTTAATGTGTTTAAAACATGACTTTCGTTTGAAATTAATGATCAAATGATTTCTTTGTAAAGTGAGAGCTGCTGGCCAAAACACGAGCTATCCACAAGGGGGAGCCACAAACATGAGATTCCCTGATGGAGCAGTTGGCTTTTGATCACTAATGCCTTGCTTCACGTTGCATTACAGTACACCAGCAGACAGATTTATCTGTAGACATAATTGTATTTGTGTATTGGGTTGTATTAATCTGAGTTATGTGATAATAACCAAAATGCTGTCAACCTCTAGGTGCCCATACACCCTGTGGGCAGAGGATAATGTGAGAAAACATGTGGTTTGAGTTAAAAACAAAGCTTCAGCAGGCTCTAACTGAGACGCTAACAGCCGCTCAGAAACAAAGACACACTTCTGACAGATAATTACCTGCTTCCGTACCGCCGAGTTCCTCCGTCCGCTACAGAGAGAGAGAGAGAGAGAAAGAAACAGCGCTCTGTCATTATGTCTCCAGAGAAAGTCTATTTATACTCACACAACTCTGGTAACGCTCTATTTGTATGTACAGACACATATGCACATGTGTTGAAAATATCTATAAACAGTGACAGGGAAAATAATACTCCAGGTTGCCAAGAAATCAAGCTCAAACGCTGCTATGGTATATGCATGCGTGTGTGTGTGTGTGTGTGTGTGTGTGTGTGTGTGTGTGTGTGTGCGCATATTTCCTTCCTTCACCACACCTACCTGGCAAGGCAACAGTCAGTCTTCTGACCTAAAGGGGAGAGAAACAGGAAGAAGGGGAGGGGACACGGAGAGAGAGATAGACAGTTATAGTAAAAGCAGGACACATGAGGAAACAGCTTGAGATGGACAGAAACAGGGAAACAAACTTCCCACTGAAGCTGTATACACACACAGGTTTTCCTGTAAGGTTGTGGAAATGCATACACATTCGGCCCTAAGGAACACCCTCATCTCACACTTAAACTCACAGCTGCATCCACATATGGTCACTGTCACTGTGACCTCGCCCTCCACTCATTCGCACACACACACACCCACACCCACACAGCGCTTGTGATTATTAGATATATTAAACCCACTCTGCTTGTCCTGATGTGTCCCACTAAACCACTCATCCCTCTGATCTGCTGCTTGTTCCGCCTCGAGGCACTGGGCCTTTTCCTGAATCCATCTCCCTCCTACTGGGGAGGCTCCCAGTACGCACGCATGCGCACGCACGCACGCACGCACGCACGCACGCACGCACGCACGCACGCACACACACACACACACACACACACACACACACACACACACACACACACACACACACACACACACACACACACACAGGACACAAGGATAATGTCTAAAAGGTATGAAGGACACTCACTCTCTCCCAGGGTCTTGTCGATGAGGTCATGCTTGGCCTCCAGCTTGGTGATCAGGTTCCTGCCTTCCAGAAACTCCTTCAGCTTCTACAGACACACACACACACGCACACTGGGGTCGCACAATGCACTACACTAATGCACAAATGTTCCTGATAAATCCTCCATGACCGTAACTAGCACTAACCGTGAAGTAAAACTGCTCCGTCTCCTGCTGATTGGCCCGTCGTTTGGCTAGACTGGGCTTGCTGAGATAGGATTCGCTGAAAGTGGACTTGACTGACTCCATGCTGTTGCTGTGATGGAAGCACTCTGAGACATCGAAGTCCTCCACCGTCACCATGTCTTGGATGGTGGACAGGGTGGCCTCCATGGTTTTCTTCACCTGATGGGCAGGAAGTGAGAGGAGAAAAGATAGAAAGCAAAAGCTGTGATTAACACACAAGACGGCTGCAAGAGGTAAAAAGATCAATTAACAATATAGAGAGATGTCTGACCTCCTCATTCTCAATCTTGAGTGTCGAGAGGCGGGACTGCAGCTGCTGACACCTCTGGAGCAGCTCGCTTTCCAGCGCCTGCTGTGCGCACAACACTCCCATCTACACACACACACACACACACAGGAACACAGTGGAAAGTTAGACAATTAATAATGTGAGATAACAGCATCACAAACAGTCATATCATAACATCATAACAGTGCACTGACTTAAAGGGATAGGTCAGATCCTTTGAAACAGGGTTGTATAAGGTACTTATCCATAAACAGTCTATCATCAACAGTAAATGTTGGCTTGGTACGTCTCCCGTTTGGAGAAGCAGACAGGAGTACCGCTATGGAAGCTAATGTACTGCTGTGGATGGGGGCAGCAGCAAAATGTATTTTAGCCACTCAGAAGAAGGTCTACAGAAAGAATTGTTAACAGTTTAAGTGTGCACTACATTGAGAATATTTTCATCACTTTACCTTGCTGTCAGCCCTTTCCAACAGGGAAGCACTTAACAGCTTCAGTTTCCCATCCACACTGTCATAAAAGCTACCAGATTCCATTGAGGAAAACAGTAATTTTGCCTCACTTAACACAGGAGCTGCTGGTATAACGCTGCCTTGATCAGTTCGTTTGTTTGTATTATTGTGTGACTTTAGTGATTCTGAACTAACTCAGTCACACAACCAAAGTTTCACTGGAGTCTGGCACTAAAGAGAGCGACAAAAACAGCTTCAGTTCCCCATCAGAAATCTCTGTCTGATGACAAGGTTAAGTGGTAAAGAACTTCCTAAATATAGCATACACTAAAACACATTTTGCTGCTGCCCTGTCCACAGCAGTACATTGCTTAGCTTCCTTGTCAGCACTCTAGCCTGCTTCTTCAAACTGGGGTCGTGCTGACCACCATCTACTGTATGTAATCCAATGACTATGGGTAAGTACTTCACACAACCCCACTTCAAAAGATCTGAACTATCCCTTTAAGCTTCAATAAGAAGAAACAACACGCCTAATAAGAATGACTCGAGGAGCACAACTGTACCGTGTCTCCCATGTGGGACTGGAAGTCAAAGCGAGCTGGGGGACAGAAGACATTGTTGTAGGTCTCCATCAGTTTCTGTTTGTCCCCGTTGGCCTCCAGACTCTCTGTGGCTCCCTCCAGTGTCTCCAGGCCGGAGTGTTTCGACGACTCTACGTTCTGTTCTGCAGATAGGTAGGTCCTCAGGGCGCGGTGCAGGCTGGCGTGGTAGCCTAGGTCACAGCACTGTCACACCCACACATAAAACTAGATTAACACACATGGTGATATGCCAACACTGCAAATATTGCTGGTAAAAGAGAAATTATATCAGTGGACAAAGAAGAGCAAACGTGCAAAGAGAGGTGACCGGTCTGCTGCCTTCATTAGGAACACTGAAGCTAATGTGAAGAGACTGATCAAGAGGCCACCAACGGCTAAAGCACACACACACACACACACACACACACACACACACACACACACACACACACACACACTCACTATGTCGACAAATGTTAGCTGCTCCCACAGAGTAACATGGTGTGTTGATACTCACGTCAATGATGTCGGAGAGGTCATGGATGTAATATTTGAAGACGCAGCTGTTGGTAGCCTCAAGAGCTAGCAGGTACTCATTCCTGGCCTTGATGGCCTTCAGCTTGTTCTCTGTGTACTTAGCTTGTCTCTGATAAAACCCACAGACAGATTGTACAAAGAGAGAGAAAAAACAAATTGTAGGGGAGGTAATGAAAGAAATCAGAAGAATGGTAATGACAGGTAGTGAGAGGGAAGGAAGGAAGAGGGATAATAGGTGTTAGAGTGAAACGCCTCAGTATTGATTATGGATAATAAGAAGTGGAGAACCATGTTGCTGTGACAGGCCCCAGCTGTAGCAGACAAGGTTAGCAATAACCCAGTCGTGCCCTCATAAATCATTCATGAGATGCACATCGTAAGTCAGTGTGACAACAGGTGGAGCACTCTGAAACAGCTTTCCTCTCTCTACCCGTTGCCCCCCCACCCCCCCCAGCAGGGTCCGGCTCCACTCACCTTCTCCTTCATCTTCTCGATTTTCTTGACACTGGAGCGTCGGACGGGCTTCTCGTCGGTCTTGATGCTGGCCAAGGTGTCGGGGGAGCGCGGCGTCTGTCGGTCGTCTTGTCTACCAGAGCGTCCCATCTGCTTCTCCTCCTGCTTCTCCGCCTCCTTCAGCTTGGACTCGGCATTGATGCTGTCAGTGTTGTACATGTGGTAGGTCTTCATCACCTGGGAACACAGGGTTGAGATTTGCAGGTAAACACGAGTGTGCGCTTTGCCCCAGTTTATCTCTTACTTCAGTTTTTGGCTCAGGATCAAAAGCAGTTTTTCATCAGTCAGCATAATGTGGGGCACCGAGGCTCAATACACAAACAGCACAGTCTACACAGACAGATCTTTTTGGCGCTGGCATTCCAAAATATTGCTGCGAATGAGTCACACAACCAGCCTCCTCCACTGTACAACACCAGTGACATGGTGGTATGAGTTTGACATGAAGAGTTAAACACATGAAACAAGTGTGTGTGTGCAGTGTCAGCCTTATTCCAGTGACCACCACCGGAGCAATCATTACTGCTCAAACCCTTCCAAAACATTGCAGACAGACACACTGCTCCGTCTGTGAGCATGCATGTGAGCATGTGCGCGTCACTCAAACCAGATCTATTTCTATCTCTTACTATATACTATAATTACAGCACAAGACCTGCTTTTATGGGCCTAGCTGAGCTGCAGCTATACAGTTGCTTGCTGCTCAGAGCTGTGCCGTGAGAGGAAACTTTGCCCACACACACAAACACACACAGACAGACAGAAAAACACACTCTGATTGCCTCAGTCTTTTTGGCAGTACCATAGACATGTGTAACCAGACGCTATGGAGCCCCTGACAGCGTGAGAAGACCAAAACAACAGACAGTGATGATGTCTGAAATATCAATACTCAGCTCGGACTATCCAAATAGTAAAAACAGTGCCTTACAGTAGAATGAGAGTACAGTGTACAGAATATTTAGAGGCATTCTTTGTAAAACTTTGATCAACAAGAGTCTACAGCTATGCTAGCGGCTCCGTCAGGCTGCACTTAGCCACAGTGGCGCTTTGAGCTAAATGCTACCATAAGCCAGCATGCTGACACATTCACAATTACAGTGCTAACACGCAGATACAATGTTTACTATGATTCCGTTTGTCGTCTTAACATGCTAACATGCTAATTAGCCCTGAACACGTAGCACAGCTGAAGCTGATGGGAATGTCATTAGCTTTACAGGTATTTGGTTATAAACCTAAGTATTGGACAAATTAAAATTCTGATCTGATGATGGCAGTTACTAAAGCTGCTTTCACACTACGAGCAACAAAGCAACAGGCTACAAGTCATCTTTAATGGCGGCCAGTGACATGAAGCTTCAAAGTGCCACCCAATATTTGTCCCTGCTTGACAGGCGTGACACACTGCGAATCAAAACTCGCTAGCCTAAACTTTTTCAGCACTTCAATGACACCATGAAGCATCAGCCAATCATATGTTTTTGTTTCTAGCACCACGCCAGCTCCCTGTGTATTGCAGTGCACACAGAGATGCCAAGGGGCAGCAAAATGTGACATCTTTGTTGCGAGTTGCAGAAACACACAAGCCCATGACGAAGCAACAAGGGCTTGAGCGACACTTCAGTGGCCACTCTGTGACTACTTAGCTGGCCGCACTGTTGCTTTGTCAGTGGTAGTGTTAACAAAGCATAAGGGATCACCAAAGTTAATGTACCAAATTTGATGGCAATCCGTCCAATAGTCATGAGGAATTACATTCAAAACCAAAAATATGAACCTGCTGGTAGTGCCGCAGCAGGAAGAGTCAGGTTATCACCAAAATTAAAGCTTCTTCCTCTGGAGACCATCTTAATTCATCCAATAGTTTTTTGCTCTGTTTTGTTTTGTTTTTGTGATCAGATTTTTACAATAGTTTATATTTGAGATATTTCAGCCTGGACCAAAGAGGAGGACATACCAAACAGCAGCTTTTCCTTGAGCCAAGCCGCTAGTCAATCTTTATGTCGTGTTTTTGTGTTGGCTATAAGCTTAGTGTTGTCAGCTTCTGTCATATCTAAATATTAAAATAATTGTATAATTATAATAGTACAATTATAATAATTAAAATAACTTTTACTTGCAACCAGTTCTTGTCGTAACAAACTTTGTACCTTTGGTTTTGAAATATACTGTTAAAGAATGTTGATAAGCACGTTTTTTAGCAGATTTAGCATCTCATAACACCTGTGAGGAAAAGACTGCTAAACCTGACACTACTCTCTCCCTTGAGCTGTACAAGTTGCAAGAGATCACAACACATAATAATGGATCCACATATGTGATTGCCATGCCAGTGGTTTTTCTTACCGTGTAAAGCTCATTAAGAACTTTCAGCAGGTCCTCTTGCAGCTGCACGCCGACCTCTTTGCTCTGAAGGGACAGAGAGAAAAAGACAGATTAATGTAGCTCAGCGTCATTACTTGCAGCTTCTACCGTCCGTCCATCTACCTGCTCATCGCTCTGCCGACTAATGACATCCACACCCACTCAGTCATGTGGTCAACCCACTGCCACATCATCAATCAAGACTAGATTATCTGGCTAAAATGGAAGTGGAGGAGTCGCGAGTCCAGATAAACGAGCAAGGCAGTAATGGACTTGATGGATTGTGGACTTTAAGGAGGAAGCTACAGATACTGATCTTTACATGTTGGCCAGGAGGAAAGAAGAGCAAGACAGAGAGGGCGAGTGGATGATGAAGCCAGAGACAGAGAGCGAGATGACTAAGTTGAAAAAGATAAAAAAGAGACAAAAGAGGGAGGCCAGGGAGTAGTACAGGCACTACCATGCTCCAGACATAACTGCCCGGGAGCCACTAGTGACTGATGACTTCACAACAACCCACAGATCAGAAGACTCTATACACATACACAAGTGTACATACACAAACAGCATAGCATTCACAGCTCCTCTTATACTTTTAAATGGACACCATTTAGACTGGGTTTACTAATGACGCAAAGAGAGGCATGAACAAACTACAAAGGAACCACATTTGCACACACAGACTCACCCAAACAAAGCTGACTTAACTTGAAATCAGACAGATAAGAGAAAGCAGGAGACAAGCATGAGGGGAATAAAGGAGATGACAGAAAAAAGCAAAGACAGTCAACTTTAAAAAAAAAAGTGGCTCAGGAATGCAGAATGAAAGCAAGAACAGATTTCTCTGGTGCATGTTGAGCATCTGTCTTCTCCTGGAGGAGGGCACAGAAGGGGGATGGGTGGTGCTGGTAAGCTGGGGGGAAAAAGGTTAAGGGTGGTAAGGTGATCATGATATGAAGGTTAAGAAATGGAAGGAAAAAGAAGGTGATGAAATGCTGACAGAGAGAGGGGGAGGTCATGGAGAAAAGAGGAGCAGAAATCATTATCATTAAACAATCTGGAAAAATTACAGAGGTCAGAAAGGTCAGCAACAGAGGGAGAAAGAGACAGGGAAGAGATTTACAGTAGTGCAGCAGACCAACGAGGTAATGGGATAACTGTGGCTGTCTTGCCCTTGCTCTTCAAAGGGACTGTTCACAGTATTTTTTCTCTTACCTGTAGTGCTATTTATCAGTCTAGCTTAATTTGGTGTGAGTTGCAGAGTGTCGAAGATATCGACTATAGTGTTGTGAGCAGTTTCATGTAGGAACTATTTTCCTTCTACCAAACTACAACCACTAACTGCACCACCACACAAAAGGAAGTGTGCATCTACTCATTGACAAGGGGCTTGTGTACATGACAGCGCAAGATGTAAATATTAATGGTGTCCTCCTCTGCTGAGCTGTAACGTTAGCTTGCCCACTGGTGCTAGGAGAGCTAGCAGAAGATAAACGCTTCCGTCTATGTGGTGATACAGTTGGCAGGTGTAGTTCGGCAGAGAGAAAATAGTTCCTACACGAAACTGCTCACAACAAGGTCTGAGAATTATCTTGAGTAATCGGGTCATGATTTCTGGAAAGAGACATTACTGTTGAGGTTTTCAATTTATTTTGTTTTTGGCGCTCTGAGCACCACAAGCCCATCTAGTTCTATTATACTGGAGAGAAAGCAGACATCTCTACGGCTGATATCTCCAACACTCAGTAACTCACACTAAACAATCTCGATTGATAAATAACACTATAGGTGAGAGAAAAAAATATGTATTTTTGATCTGGGGGGAACTATTGCTTTAAAGTGCTGTAGAAAGCTCATATTAGGTGACAACCAGCCAGACTACAGCCAGTCAAAAAGCAGTCATCCATGGCTGAGCCCTCCTACTTATCAACTGTGGATCTTGACCTCTGGGCTTCTCATCTAGCCCGTGGTCGTCTGTCTGGCTTGGCAAGAACCACAACAGAAACTAGAATCTAGCACGCTTCATTAGCCCCTGATGTCTGCGGTCCAGTTTGAGACTGTGTACTCATTAATACAGTTTGACTCATTAGTACTCCCTCTCTCTCAGTGACGAGATCTCATAAACACTCAAGCTGCGCTAACAGTATCATTCTGCACTGCTTTCCACACCGGCTGAGAGGAACGTGATGACTTTTGACAATTTGTGTCGTGAATGTTCGTCTCCTTGTGTGCTGTGTGTGTCATGGCCCCTGGCACTGCTGGTATTCACGCCACTGACTGGAAATGTTATAAATGAACTAATTATCTAGTTAATTAGCCATGAGAGCATTCTCTGTGTGTATGTGCGCAGCCTATTTGTGACCCAGACATGATTGGAGCAACTCTCATGCCAAAGAACAAGCAGTGTAGTAAAAAGAAATCAATGTCCATGACTCAACCAAGAATGAGAAAAAGAGAAAGAGAAAGTGTGGGGTTTTGAACTGGTGTATCAGATGAAGTCGGAGGGTTGTGCATGTGTGTGTGTGTTCTCATCGCCTGCGATCAGACTGTAAATGTAATTGTAAAATAGTTCAAAGACGACCTATCAGGTTGGAAATCAGCAGCCTCTGCCGTGACATTCCAGGCACACACTGCTTCACTTTGCCTCACACACACTTATCTTACTTTACATGAAAGGTGTTTTCCCGATTACATTCCTGTCTTATACCCTATCCTTAGCCCGCCTCACTTTGATCCTTACCTTAAACTTAACCATCTTTATTTTTTACCTAAACCCAGTTTGAGGCTATGTGTTCTCATCCTATGAAGAGGAAACAATTAGCCAAAATTACCTCAGCATGAGAGATGTCATAGCCCTGAAGGTGATAAGGAACAAACAAAGATGCATAAAGGGATGTCAGCAATTAACTGCTGAGAATATTTTTGACTAGTTATGCATGTCGGGTTAAGGTTAGGTTAAATTTGCTACTCTTCAGTTTACCACACTGCACACCACCCAGGTCTGGTAGGAGCTAGCTAGCAGTGCTGCTCCTCTGTGGGTACCACTAGTAACACCATCCCAACCCACAAGCATTGCAATGGAAACACTGTACCCACTCTCCAGCCTTCTCCAAGGTCACCCCAGTGAGTAAGTAGCTGAATTGCGAGCCGCAAACCCCGTTTAGCATTGTTAACTAGATCTGTTAGCACTGTTAGCACTGTTAGCAGTGTCACCAGGGCTGGTGGTGCTTACATAGATTACAATGCTAAAGGGGTTCTGCAGCTCAAAATGAAGCCGTTTACTCTGCGGGGCGATCTGGGGGGAGATCGGAGGGTGGCTAGCATATTTCCGCAGCGGTAATCAAGAATGAGCGGCACCGCTAGCCAGCTCCCACCCGACCCAGGTGTGAATTTGGGTTTCCTAGGATAGGGAAGGCATGACCCATCCTACTTTGCCTTACTCTGCCTCTGATTGGCTTATCCCAGCATTCTTACTCTTACCAATCCCACTCCTCTTGCCTTAAACCAAGTCAACCAACAAAGGTAACAAGTAGAAATAAAAAAATTAAAAAAAAAAAAACAAAACAGAAAATAAAATAAAAGACAAGCCACTTGCATCACAAAACATTAAAATTTCATCATCTCTTAAAGGATAGCACTTTGAGATGTGGTGCTACAGCTCACTGAGTCAATGGAGTGCTGGACTAAAACTAAAGGCCTCTTGTTTTTCAAATCATTTTGCATCCTTTCTTAAACATTAACCTGTTAGTTACTAGTTAATGGGTATCAGGCTGTGTTGAAAGCAAAATTAACCAAAACTGCAAAAGGGGTTGCACTAAATAACTTAGCGTAACATATTGAGGAAACCCCACCGTTAGAACTACAGTAGATTACAAGTATAAAGAACAGACTCACTCACAGTGAATTCCTGCTTACACCCCTCGTGTATTTGTCCAGCCTTGAGATGAACGAGCCTTGGTATTTGCTGTACAAGGTCACAGTAAGCTCTGATCTCCAGAGAAATCTCTTCATCCCCTCTCTCTTTTCTCTCTCTTGTCCCCATGTTGCCCCCTCTCTCTAACTATATTCCACTCCCCTCTGTTCTCTCTTTTTCTGTTCTTCCTCTACATGTCCTCTTTCTCACCATCACTCTGCCTCGTCTCTTTTCTCTCTCTCTTGTCCTGATGTTGCCCCCTCTCTCTAAATATATTCCAATTCCCTCAGTTCTCTCTTTTGCTTTTCTTCCTCTACATCTCCTCCTTTTCACCATCACTGCCTCGTCTCTTTCTTCTCTCTGACACCAGAGATCAGAGAAGACAAGAATCAGGCTACTGTATGAAACACAGACAACATAAACTCTCTTGGCCTGATGTTCAGCTGACTTGCCGTCAGTCAATAAATCAGACAAGACATAAAACAGATGCTGGAGATGTGGACAGACGGGGCAAAAACATGACACGGATTCAGCATAGAGAGATTGACTCCTGCTGCGTCTGTGTGCATTTCAGTGTGCATTACCTTCTTGAAGAGACGTCCTGAGTCCTCGCTGATCTGTGCGAAGCGGGGGATGATGTTGTTGAGGTAGAGGTCGGACAGTGTGGCATGGTCGCGGCTCTCCCTCTTTACCTGAAGCAGCAGCAGGTTCCAGCAGTTCACTGGGGATAGAATGCTGTGCTCCTTCCTACACACACAGAAACAGAAACTTAAAATGTGTTCAAGGACCTCCAAGAATCTTTTCAGATAAATTACGAGCATTAAGTCTCTTTCATCTTTTAATTTCCCCTTTTATCCTGCTGATACACACATAAAGGCCAACTTCATGTGAAATGCAGAAACACACTGTTTTCACACAGATGAGACAAGGCATTGGAATAAAAGAGGGAGGGAGAGAAAGCCCAGACAGATTTATGCACAGAGCAGCCACACACACACACACACACACACACACACACGCGCACAGGGTCGATGAGCCAGCCCAAACAGGGGATTCAGCCAGGGTACAAAACCCAGCAGGAAGAGGTAAGACTCCCCCACAAGCACAGCTGTCGCAGAAAGAGAAAAAGGAGGGAGAGACATGAAAAAGACAGAAAAAGAGAGATTTAAAGACTGTAATGATTTCGGGAACAGCTAACAGCTCAATACTGTTTCATTGTCTTTGCCTCAAGTGCCCATAAAGCCATTACACAAATGCAAGACTGTCAATGCCCTACTTACACCACAACACAACCCCTTTCAGAGTGTCTGCACAATATGTGTGGCTGTGCGTGTGTGTGTTCGCGAGTGTGTGTGTGTGTGTGTGTGTGTGTGTGTGTGTGTGTGTGTATACAGTATGTGTTATGGATGATCCATGGATGATCTAGTGGGTAAAATGGATTATGAGTGAGTGTAAGTGGATGAAAGAAGGTCTTTGTGTCGTTAAGAGCAGCTTTAACTGGATAGAGACAGCAAAAAGCTGCAAGGCATTTACACCACACACACTGACACACACACAGACACAGATGGGGTCAGGCAAAGTAGAGCAGTGACCCAAGCATCCACAAGGTCAGACAGACAGAGAAAGTCTTTGACCAAGGGGTATAGAGTGGGGGTGGTGTCCGTGGGGAAGTGTGTGTGTGCGTGTGTGTGTGTGCGTGTGTGTGTGTGTGGGAAAGTAAGGCCTGATGCAATGAGTCATAGACAGTGATGTGATATGCTGGTAGTGGCTGTCACTGGTCAGATGGTCAGATGACTAACTGGGTGTAATAATAACAATAATGATTCCAACGGAAAGATTTAAAAAAAAAAAAAAGAAAAAAAGAATCCACCTACACACATATTACGAAGCCCAAAAGCTGAAACTCCCCACGTGTCATATGCTAAACTTGAGCGGTCATGTGGACACGTGTGTTTGCATCACTTTCAGCTCCTCTCTGCTGTCTGTGCCCTTTCCTGTGTGTTTGTCTTCACCAGTTGCACAACATTTTTTTTTCTCCACCAAAAACAGATCTGCAGTTCCTCTATTTACTCAAGCAGCCCGGCCTCTCCATCCGCATGTCACATGTCAACTTCAGCCCACCAGTGATCGCCATGGTAATGGCACCGCAGCAGTGGGTGAAATATCACTTTACTCTCTGCGACCCTCAGCTATCAGAAGGTAAACACTGAAATGTCACTGGCCCTCCGAAGGTCACATGGTGTGCGCTGGGAACAGAGTCAGTCCTCGGGTCAGTCGCTGCCACTGACTCACGTTAGAGGGAAAATGCTAAATGGTCATTTACGTTCAGGATCAAAACCCGTAGCATTAAACAAGGTATCGCTACTGGTTGTTTTGCAAATTGAACAGTTAATTGCGCTGACTGAACTAAAGATTAGGTCCGAGTGCTCCATCGAGGCGACAGGCTGAATATACACTTCTTGTCTGAACAAGACTTTTTGAATTTGAGTGATACAAGGATGCATCAAAAAACAGGTCTGGCTGCACAAAATACAGGCACAATGTTGTTTTGCTCTGTGTTGAATGTTTTTCTGTTATTGTTGTGCAACAAAAGACTTTAAATACAGAAATAAAATATTAAAAAATATGAATATTTCTGACATTATATTGTGACTAGGGCTGGGCGATATGGCCTAAAAAAAAATCTCAGATTTTTTCACAAAAAATCCGATTCACAATTTAAATCGATTTTTTTCCCCTCCTAGTTAAAAAAATAAAAAATATTTACGGCCTGGTAGCACATACCTGGGGTCCAAAACTTTCAGCATGTGAATAAACCCTGGCTTTTCCACAGTAGCCTATATGGGCACCACATCCAATATACATGGCGACTGCATCTGTGATCGCTTTCCACTGGACACCTTTCTTATCATACGGCAGTGTTTCCCCTACCATCATATTGGATCACAACAGAAGTCATTTAAGGTTACCTTTCCTATAGAACAGGTCTATACCTTGTCCTCTTATTAAACAAACTAAGTACCCTTATGTTACAGGCTGAGCCTGATGTGTGTGGCTTGTGTGTGTGTGTGTGTGTGTGTGTGTGTGTGTGTGTGTGTGTGTGTGTGGAGCTGTGTATGTGTGTAGTTGAAGGCGCGCCAGGTGTGGTGTGTGACGTCAGACGGATGCGCCCCAGGAAGAAAGTGAGGCATGTGCTATGTTGTTTACATCAAGCAGCCACAGTGAAGAAGCCTACGCAGTTCTGCATGCTGTTTTTGAGTTATTTCCCTCTATGTAAAAGTCAGACACTGATGAGAGAGGCTGTGCATCATCCCTGCAGTGCTGAAAATAAAGTGCCATTCATTAACGCAGACGAAGTCCCGTTGTTTATGTGTTGTTGCCACAACGAGCTAACACAAGCTAAAGGAGCTAATGGTCTTCGGAGGTCCCTTTACTACGGTTCGGGGGTCTGCCAGCTTGGCATTGGTAACACATTATTTATCTTATTTACACAACGGCATGTCATTTCTGTCCCTACGCGGTGCACGTCTAAAATCCTCCTCTGCTCTCTGTGTCGCACACGGCGGAGTTCGGCCCTGATGTGCGCACACACACAGACGCAGGTGAGCACACAAAAGCGCTGAAGAACTCATTCCCTTTCTTGAGAACGAGTTCTCACTCTGAACTACGGGAGCCCGGCGTGGAGCGGCGGTGGTGGATTTTAAATAGAAACTCGATTTTCATTAAAACAAATCGGCTTAAACTACAAATTCGAATTAACCGATAAAATCGATTTATCGCCCAGCCCTAATTGTGACAAGTTGATTTCTGTTTCTAGTTTGCGTAAATATTGTTTATTAAGTCTTGAGAGAAGCTGTAATGTTATGACATAAATGCTGATTCATGGATCAAAGTTCTCACTGAATTCAATTCGTGATAGGGCTGCATGATAAAAGAAAAAAATCCCATAATGTTAAATATCGTGACAACAATATTGCAGTTAACAGATATAATGTGTAATCAGTTCAGCCTTTCTGCTGCTTTCAGTCAACTGCTAAAATAAAAAGAATTTTTAAAAAATGAAAGGAAATTATTCCCAACATTCTTTTACTGAAAAATTGAGCACTGAACTGAACACTAAAGGCACCAATAAAAAAGAATGATAGTTACATTGAAACCACACCAAGCAACGGTGAAGTGCGGCCTGCGGCGAGCTGCCATGTACTGTCTATGGAAAACTGCTGCAGCTGCTCCGAGCTGCAGCTGTTTGATTCTGTGGCAAAGTCTGCCCAAGCTTTGGGATAGTTTAACTTTTAACGTTAAATTACAGCAAGAGAATGTCCGCAGCTACACAGTAACAGAGTCCTGTGACTCTTCTGACATGTTGACCTACATTACAAAGACTTTCTCCTCACCCGAAACACATTAACACACCTCCAGGACACAGAAAAATGTCATTATTAGAGTGCAGTTTTCTACAAATACTCTTTCAACTAAGTAAAAAAATCTCTGAGTGCAATATCACAGTCTTTCACGATGTGTTTATCACACAAAAAGTGATATATTGTGCAGCCTTAATTCCTCACATAGTATTTTAACAATAGAAGAAACCAGAGCATGTGGAAGAAACCTTTCATCAGAGTTAAGGTGCCATGAACAGCAGTTTGTCGATAAAGATGGAGAATTTTATGGCCCTCTTTTTAGTAAAAGAATACAATAAAGAGATTAAATATGCTCTTTTTCTTGCCATCTCATGATATATGTTTGCTCTTGTCACTTTTGAGTTGGTAATACTAGCATTAGCTAATGTTGGATTATTATAACTATGACTGGGGACGTCAAAAAAGGTGTTTTCTTGCACTGTGCTAAGGGAAATGCTGTGTTTTATTAGCAGTAAACAGATTTACACAACAGATGAATAAAAGCAATTCCCAGTCCACATGTGATCAGACGACCACGTGATCTTCAGAGTCAGAACCCGAAAACCACATTGAAATAATATGTCGCTGTAGCCGAGGGTTGTGTAAGGGGCTGCAGCTCATTAACAGTGAAGCTGGCCTAATATTTAGCATAAGGACAGGCTTTGAATCAGTGTGCAACTTGTGAGGGCCTCTCCATGTGACCAATCAGCCTGTCAGCCTCAGGGCACACACACACACACATACACACACATAAACATAAACGACACACACAAAGACACACACATACAATACGGTTAAACCGTGTAACCCCCCACCACTGCTGTACGCAGTCTGCCAAATAGCAGGAATACCAGGGGTCTCCACGGGATCAACACACACACACACACACACACACACACACACACACACACACACACACAACCCTCACACCCCACATTGCTTGGAGCACCATCAATGCCTGGCTGTACAGAGAAACAGCCACAGGCACACACACACACACACACACACACACACACACACCTACACTCACACACGCGAAAATACACACACGCGTAACCGGAAAATAGCTGAAATTCCAGCATGGCACCCGGACTGAGCAGCAGCAGATGCAGGGAGACTGTTAAATACACAGATGTTGGATGAAGAGAGGAGCAAAAGAGAGTTGAAGAGGAGCAGAAAGAAGAGGCTAAAAGTAAATGCTGAACACTTGTCAGTCAGTGAACTGTATTTTTTATTGCCGTTTGACATCTTGACAGATCATGACGTGCACAGACCTGCCGAAGCGGCGGCTGACCCGCTCAACTGCATATTTCATCCTCCATCCTTTGCCCTCCCTTCTCCTCTGCTCTCCTTCCCTCCCCCAGTATGCAACGCAGGGAAACACACACTGCAACTGTCTCAGTATTGATCTGAGCTGGAGGGTGTGTGTGTGTGTGTAGTAAATGAGTGTGTGTGTGTTGGGGGTATGTCCTCTTGGTTGGAATTGGGTTTCGTTTAGAGGACCTATCGATCCCTTTCAGTCTGTGCCTGCGCGTGTGTGTGAGAGCGTGGATGGAGACTTGGCCCCAGCGGAGAAATGAATGCTTCTCGAAAAGTGCATGCTGCAAAAGAAACGAGAACAAGAAGAGTTCAGGGGAAAAAAGAGGAAGGTGGCTGCAGAGGAGGTCATGGGTAACAGGAAGCCAGAGCGAGAAGGATGACGAGCAGAGAAAAGCAGACTAGTGCTTCCTCTACAGCAAAGGGCATCAAAAGGCACCTATAATACCGCTGAAGTCACATTAGGTGACAAATATCAAGCACTAACAAAAGAAAAAAAGCTTCTCCTTAAGTGCTCACATCACGAGTAACTATCTACCTTAGTGACTAACATTAAAAATTATTATTAAAGGTTATTTATTGCTATGTAAAATTGTGTTTTCGCCTGGTAAATTCCTATATTTATCTTTTTATACAAGAACAATCTAAGCGACACAAGCTGAAAAACAACCCAAAGTTGGCCCCTACACTATTAAGGGTGGAGGAAAAAAATCAATACAGTATAGTATCTATTTTTGCATGGCAATACCACAGCAATACACGGACACTAAGTACTGATCTTTTATTATTATTTAAAGTATTAGTGTTGCAAAGACAAATTACACTTTTTGTAGCCTAGAATAATAACATTTCAGAATAATAAAATCAATTGCTTTTCTGTTCCACTAGATACATTTGGCTGCAATACAATGATTGAAGTGAAATGAACAGACTGAAAACTTTATCTTATTAGATAATACAAATGCTAACAAAGTTTTCTTTGGGGACAAAATTTGCAGTTGAAAAAAACCTAATTAATCGCAATATATGAGAGTGTACATTATTGCAACACTAACTATATCGCAACACATTTAAAATCACAGTAATATTGTATTATGACTTAAGTATCGTGATATTATCGTATTGTGAGGCCCAACCCTAAACACTACTATTTTCCATTTAGCTAATGTGTCTCCTCCTTTATATGCTTGCATCAGTTCCTTGCATGTTGGAGATACAAGAGACAGATGCATAAAAGGATAAGGACTGGTATCTACTGAGGGGTCATCTTCATTCAAACTAACATCACCATTTTGAAGAGTAAGCATTTATGATGATGTCCCATAAGTCATGACACACTTGTGGCTACTCGTGCCCCCATGGTTTGTTTCAAAGAAAAAAAAAAACACAGCATAGCGGTGGTGGTGTATTAATGCTACTGCAGTAATGATCAAAGAGCACTACAGCAGTGATCGATCATTAAACACTTTCTCATTCAAAAAGGTGTTGACACCTCCGCACAGATTGCACCTGTGTTTTGTTGCTCACAGCTCCTCTGCATTTAAGGTACTAAAACAGTGATGACAGATCTTGGGTCATTTCCAAGTCACAGGCTAAAAGACAATGGAGCGAGGATGCAACAAGGCATAATTAGCTAAATGGAAAGCACCCTCTGCCAGGACCACTGTTAGGGAGAGGGCCAAAGGGTACAGATGACCCCGGCCCAAGGCCCAAGGGGGCCGATACAAATGTCTGTGGTTGACCCTTATACCAGGCTTGACATCATGATAACTAAAACAAATTTCAACTTGTCATCTGATACCCCAACCCCCACAGATTTTTTGAAAATGGATTAGGAGTCAGGCCTACCCTAACCCATTTTTACAATAAGAGCTGGGGTCAGATGTGCAGAACACACTTGTGCTGCTAATGTGAAGATTTAAAGTGAACTGCAGCCTGGCTAAGCAGAGTCAAAATGCCTCCCCATAAATCAGGGGCTCTAAAAAGAAAAGCCAGGGAACAGAGTGAGCAAGAAAATAAAAGGAGCAGAGAGACAATCACCCAATTTCTGGCCAAAAAAAAAAAAGAGTGTGAAGATGCACCACCTGCGCCAGGCGAAGCTGAATCTGGCAGAGGTGAGGAGCTAGGCAGACTAGCAAATAAAACCCATTGTAGAAGGCTCAGCTGTAAAGCTAGAGTAGAGATAGTGGTATCATATGAAACAATCCAAGGCATGAGTTGGTACCAACCATGTCATGCTAAATAATACTCCAAAATCCTGAAAGTCTTGGAAATACATAGATTGGGTTTGACTGGACAACTGAGACTCTTGTGGATCCAGTGACCCCAGCTGTATTCATGTGTGATGGTGTTAGTCCCCACAGTAGCCTTTTCATTGTAGCTAGCAGTTCAGTCCCCAGAGGGACACAGACCGCCGTCTCACACCAAAAACCACCAGATACATTTCAGAACATAACATGCTGCTAAAGCTGATGAGCTCTGGTGTGTATTTGTGTGCATCTTATGTAAAAATGAGGAAGTGTGAGAGAGAGAGAGAGAGGTGGGAGGGTGGGGGGGGGAGGAGGGGCGACCTTATTTGGTGGGAGAGAACCCCTGTTTGGGCAAGGTTACACACACAGCAAGACACTGCAAAATAGTCAGAGCACAAAATCACCACCTGGCCATTTCTGGCAAAATTTACAGCTATACACACACACACACACACACACACTCACAGGACCTCAATGGTCAACAGAAGTGAGCATCCTAATGAAATGTACAAGGTATGAATCGGTTGGCGTTTCATTTGATCAAACTGGGAAGCAGTGAGTGATGCAAGTCAGTATTTTCCAGACTGGCGCAGCCCAATATGGCCGCCTTCTCTAACCCTATTGGTCATCTTTCTGTTTCATTTATGTGCCCGTCTCTACTTCTCTTTTCTCAGAAATCTTGAAAGCACTCTCCACGGTTTAAAGTGCTAAATAAAGGGTATTTTTAACCTATTCAGCTTACTTCATATCCTCAAAAGGGAACAATATTAGCTGTCTAAGGCATTTGAACTAAACAAGTGAACTCATACTATCTATCTTGCTGCCCGTGTGGTAGTGCTAAGTGTGTGCGAGTGTCACATACTTGAGTAGATGGTCCTTGGTGCTGCGGGTCTTGGTGAGGAACCTCTCGGCCAGCTTTTCAAGATTGCGACTATAGTCCACCTCGATCTCCGCCTTCTTTCTGAAGAAGTCCTGCAGGTCCTGCAGCAGCTGCACCCTCAGCTCACACTGCTGGTCCAGACACTTGAGCTGCTCCACCAGCTGGGCACGGATTTCTGCCAGAGTGATAGAAAGAGAGATGAGTTTAACGTCATTATGCCAACCACGATCCAGGTGTAATCAAAACACTGAACCCACAAAGGACAGCCTACACAGAATGTTTGTTCTAAAATCAAAGGCCCTTTTTCTCTCAACTATTTGAACTATATGTAATTATCCATACAGCTGGGGGGAGGAAACTGCATACATTACTGTTGACAGTGCAGTGCTATCATTATAATAATTGCTACAACAATGTGCAAGATGTTAAGTCTTTACAGCTGATGTGGATGAAACCTCGCTCTAAAAAAAACACCTGGCAGGGCCCTGACACATCAGCCTGGAGTCTTGGCTGAAATCCATTCCCCTCCCACCAGTCAGTTAAGCACAGACCGCTATGCGTGTGTGTACATCATCATATTCATATGCATTTGTGTGCACGCGATCAGCTATCCTTTTCCGCACACAGAGATCTCCAGAGGCAGTCATTTATCCCAGCTTATCACTTTTCATTTTCCTCCAGCCTCCTTCCCCTCTCCCTCCTCCATGCTGCTCTCCAGTCTGGCCTCAAATTAATAGAGTGCACTCAGTGCACACACACTCAGTAACCATATTCAATCACTGGCTACAAAAAAGTCCTCTGGAGAGTCCTGCCCACTGCAGTTATAGACTGGGCTGCACAAAACGCATGCAAACACATACACACTCAAGGACACAAACACTATGATGGTGATAAGCTGGATCAGTGCTGACAGCTGACAGATTAATGCTATGCTCTCATAGCTGCCTGCCAATGCCGAGTAGGCTGCACAAGCATCCTTTTAAAGAGTTAAGAAACAATACACACACACACACACGCACTTCTCCTATTACACACTTCACTGTCATTGCGAGCCTACCAAAGCTGTCCTACCTTTACAGCGCAGGCCGTAGAGAAAGCGAACGGTTTTGGCCTCCATCCTGGCTTCAGTGCATGATAGACTCCCTTTACATACACACCGAATCAAACACACACTATCACAGACAGGCAGACAGGCAGCCGTCCGGCCGGCCGACAGCGATTGTTGATGCTGCCTTTGTGCTTAACAGCTGAGAGTGCAGTTTCTCATTACCACAAAGAGAAGTGGGATATCTAAATGTGTCTGTGACCACCCCGCTCCTCCTCCTGCCTCCCCACTTCTCCCTCCCTCTCTCTCATAAACACAGACCTAAACATTGTGCTACTAGCCAGCGGCTGCGTCCACTGACAGTCATTCTTCACTGATTAAAAGGCCAGAACAGAGGAGTTTTGTGGCATTATGACACTACGACGCAAACACTCACATACACAACAAATAAATGCACACACACACAATCTGTGTCTGTGCTAATGACCTGGTGTGAATATTTGCTTTGACAACACGTGTTATTGTCTCGTGGTCTGTGTGTGTGCGTGCGCATGTTTTTGTGTAATTTCCTCATCGCACAGCGCTGTCAGTAATGGGGAGTGAGTCAGTGTCCCGCCTCTCGGGGCTGCGACACAAAACCTCGAGATTGCGGCCTTGTAATTAGCCGACCCAACACAACAACACAACTGAAAACAAGTGCTCCTACCCATAAGGGATGGAAGGTGAACGAAAGCATAAGGTAATCAGCTGGCGGGATGCAGGGGACAACTTGAGGGATGGAGGATATGTAGAGAGAAAAAGCGGCATCAGTCCTGTGTGACTGTTTATACCCCTTTCACACTGACAGATTAACCGGGGTTGATTTTGACCAACTTGGCATTCGAGAGGTGGGTTGGACAAGGGTCAATTTCAGTGTGAATGGCAAACCACCAGGGTCGCTATCATCTGGAGCAGGACAAACTACATCACTGGTCACAAATAGGGGCGCACAGTTGTGACATCATTGCCACAGGTCGATGCCACAGCCCGCAAACAAATGGTGCAATGGCAACGGGAATTTTTTCAGCTACAGCTACGATGGGAGCAACATGAAGCCAATGCCCATTTGCAGCGCATGAGGTTATTGGTTTGCGTCGCTCCCAGGTTGTGACCCAAGTCGTATGTGAATTATCACGACCAGGGATTAACCTGTGTTGACTGGCTTGGTTTGAATTGACAAAAGAAGGGTTGAACATGGTTCAGATAAGCCCAGGTCCGACCCTGGTCATTGGTGTGAAAGAGGTATGAAGAGAGCAGGTTTGATTACTTTAACAGGGAGGCCGTGCAATGTGCCCCGCAACCACACTGATTCCAACATTAGTCCCATCTACATAATATATGGCTGTGTGGCTCAACCAAAGCTAACACTGAGCTTTCCCTCCTTGAATCCCTCCAGAATATAAAACTGGATTTCCCTGAGGGATCTAAGAGGAAAAGTCTTTATCCATCTAGACGTTGTTATCAACCAACAAGAGAGGAGTGTTAGCTGAGAGACAGGGAGCTTGGTACAGCAAAGAGGAGAGGTGCCGTCAAAAAAAGATCGATGCGGGAGCTTCCTGTCGGCCTCATCCCTCCTGGAACGGTCATCATCCCCTGAGCTAGTGAGAAGTGGGATGTGAACTGGAATGTGACGCCTCCACCCCCCTCCAGACAGCCCAGTCACATTTTCCAGGCAGATGAGAGCAGGTCTTGTAATCGGGCTCTGGGATTCTACTTTACTGATGCTCTCCTTTTTTTTTTTTTCCTTCCTTCCTCCTCCTCCTCTGTCTGTAGTGCTGAGGGCTGTCTGGCTCTGTGCACGAGCCTCATCCGTGCACTTTTCACTCTGTTCACCGACACCACGACCAAACTCAAAACTACTCCGCTGAAGGAGATGGTGGCTAACCTTTGAGGCAGCTCTTTCTCGCTGAGGGGACTCTTTTCTGGCCGTGACAGCTGACAGTCTTGTGTGTTATATGGATCACTGATTACAACATCTTTTGTTTGTTTACCTCCTGTTATTGCAGCCCAGTCATGGAAGCCACCTGTTGGTTTGTTTTGGCAGTGTGGGTGAGGGGGTGGTGTCATGTGATTAAGCATGCCAATGTATATGCTCCATATGTCTAGTTTTCTATGTAGAAACAACGTGAGCATGAAATGGCAAAAATCTCTCTCAATCCATTTCACCCAAACCGGCCCCTCCTCATCATCCATTATTGATCAGCTTGTTTATTCTGACCCAGAAACAGGAAGATGAAAACAGAGAGAGATGATGGATGGAGACAGCGTAACCACACTGGAATGACATTACCACCGCGGTCAATGCCTACTGTTAATTTTGCAGTGGGCAGACATGTTGCTGCATACAAATGTGTGGATGGATACTCTGACGGATATAAAACTAGAAAGGGAAATAAAGAAGCTGCCAAAAGGCAACCTAACCAGACACAAAGTCCCGCTTTGGCAAGCTCCTTGTAGAGTCTGAAAGTCATGTTTTCCCTGCAACATTACCTTTTATAGCTGAAGTTAGCTTTTGCAGCAAACATACCAGCTCTAGGCTGTTTAGTTGGAGGCTGACAGAAGTGATGGCGGCCCTGGATGCTGTTCTGAGCTGGCCTAGATACAGGAGCCACACATAGTGCTGCTAGCACTCATTATACCTGAAAACACCCAGGGCTATGGGCACAATACACACACACATACACACTGACAGCGATGTGACATCGTGAGTCCAAGCTGTCACTCTGAGCCGTTTTGACAGCAGCTCTCCAGCCTGCTCTTGGAAGCCCCACCCCAGATCTGTCCTCCCTTATTACTGGACTGGATTGTAGAGACACACACATATACCTGCCAAGCGCCAACCCCTCGGGGCTGAAAAATGAAGCCAACATAGAAATGCCAGAAGCTGCAGTTTCTCTAATGGCCACTTGAGGCTGGCTCCAAATGGGAGGCAATCCTAATTGACCTCCAAGTTTATAGCCTGGTACAAAGAACAGTTTTGGTCTCTATAGCTAACTTCCCCATTCATGATAACTTCATAAATCATCAGTAATATAAATATAATGACTAAATGGGTAAAGGCTAATAAAAGAACAGTCTGGTAAACTCCCAATACTTTGATGCAGCCTTTTAAATCAGGAAAAGACAACACTAATAATAGGTAGGGCTGGGATATTTGATTTTCTCCATATCACCCAGCCCTATATTATCATGTCCAACGTCTAAGATGATACATCCCAATCTTCTATCACAATGTCAATATAATATTGACATTTTGCTCAGCCTTACACTCTTGTCAAAATATGTTCACTTCAGGATCCAAAAATCCAAGACGACAGCCAAATGCCTAACTCGAGGCTTCAAAATAGGAGTCCACAAACCAATGGGTAACATCATGGTGGCTATGTCCATTATTCCTATACAGTCTGTGACACCTGCGTGCATGCAAACAATTACACGCACATGGTAACTGTTTAACAAGTAGACGTGATGAGTGTTCGACATGGAGCTTGAACTGGCTGCAGAGCGAGGCCGAGGGAGATGACAATCAACAGAGGAACAACAAACATACACAGATGACAGGTCTGTTCAGTTAAAGGATAATTCTGGTTTATTGTGACCTTAAATTGCTGTTTGTGGCCATGACACCGGTTGCTAAATATAAGAATATACTTACAAATTTAATTGCAGAGATTAGGGATGCACTGATTCAGCTTCTTCTCTCCTGATACTCAGATACTGAGCACTAAAGCAATACAAGTGCTGCTGTACTGAAAAGTAAGTCAAGTTCTGTCAATGAATAAATACATCGAACAGGCCTTGTTTCTAGATCTCAGCAATTACTTTGATGAATCCAATGTTATGATAATCATAACAAATGAAGGTCAAAACCAGAGAAACGCGACCCAAGTTGTATAAACCGAGATAATCCTTTAAACACAAGCCTGTCTGCCAGCATTGGGGTTGAGTGGCCACAAACCTGTGCCAGGTAATCACTGAACACAGCGGGAACACAACACACACACTCAACTGTTAACTAGGTCTAGGAAATCCAAGACATCCAACTGGGAGATCTAGCTATTGGCGAGGTAGAATATCTCCCTTTCTGTTTGTGTTTTCATGTGTGTGCGTGTGAGCACGCGTGCACACTGTGTTTACGCAGTAAGGCCTGGTCTTTGTTGCTCCGGGGGCTGATACTGCAGTACAGAGCAGTGGAGAAGAGGAGGGGGGGAAGCAGAAGGGGAGGCTGGTAATGGTTTAGAGTTGTACCACTGTGAGCTCATACTATTGTGCTCAGAAGAATGAAAGAATCAGAAAGAAAAGGAGAAAGAACAGAAAGCAGTGTAAAGGGTGAGTAAGAAGGGGAGGCGAGGGGGCACTGCGTCACTGTGAATAATATGTCCATTCATCCCTGTGCACACAGGAAGAGAGGACAGAGAGACAGGAAGTCAGTAGGACCAGTTCATTGCCAGTAGGGAGCACACAGGAGGGGAGGGTCGTACTAAAACAACTACAGGAAGCATATGTGTGTGTGTGTGCAGCAAGATGGGGGGTTGGACTGAGGTGTGTGTGTGAGTGTTTCTTCAAATGAAAGGGCCTGAAGAAAAACAGGCAGCTGTGGAGTTCACCAATATAAACCTCCGAACCTGAAACCAGGCAGGAAAAGAGGGGAAAGAGAGACTGACGGAGAGAAACTGGGCCAGGGGTTTGCAGGTTGAAAGGGGGGGCAAGTGTGTGTATGTGTGAGTGAGAGTGTGTGCTTGGATGGCGGGACTGTGGGACGTGATTTTTAGGCAGTTGAATGAGAGGGTAGTCTGAAGCCTCAGGTTGCAGGTAGTATTTCCTAATAAGATTCTTCAGCAGGGTGGAATCTATTAGTTCCAGACATGCCTGCCTAATACTGCTTCACTGTACACACACACACATGCACACACGCACAAGCGAGCGAGGAGGGGAGTAAAGGAAAAGATAGAATTACAGTACAGTAAGTGTTGGAGGGAAAACCATTGCAGGAATGAAACGATTCCAGCCAATGTCTTTTCCTTGGGTCTGGACTTTCCTCTGAAAACAAACACACACTCTCTCTCTCTCTCTCTCTCACTCTCTCTCTCTCTCTCTCTCTCTCTCTCACACACACACACACATGCATGCACACGCACACACACACACACATACACACACACACACAGACATACTTTAACTTATAGAGGCATTTCCTTTCTCACCCAGAGCTTAAAACCTTTAGGAAAAGCAGTGTCGTCTTAAGGAGGAACGTTAACGAGCTTAGTGACTTTTAGACATGGAAAACGGTGCAGAGGCCAAACCACGGCAGACCTGCTCTGTGTGGCAGAGGAGAGGAGGGAGAGAAAGGCAGGCAGAGAGCAGAGGAGATGAGAGATATAAGAGCTACTCTGTGCCGTGCTATAGCATGAATAAGTAAAGACAAGGAGATTCAGAGGGTAAAAGTTGTTGGTGTCCCTTTGGTAAATTTCACTTCTAGCCCAACTTTATAATGGAGAACAAAATTCTGCAGGATGCTTTCAGCCAGGCAAGGAAGTGACCCTTTGACCTCTCAGCTTTTGGCTTTTTATACACGCACACAAAAACAAACACTCCGTATGCAACAAATTGAACCACTGATGACACAGGAAATAAAAGGGATTATGAAAGTAGGGCTCGCTGACATACAAGGCCACAATATGGGCTTTTGGGAAACATTTCCCATCAGCGTTAATAAACATTGTGTTAACTATGCATGAGCAAAGTTTGAAGAATAAGGAGCAGGCCTGATTCGAGGAACCATTGAATATTTTTTAGGATAATGCGCTGGAGTTAGATAAAACTGGAAACACAGAAACAGCTTGCCTGGCTGTGACTTAACTAGGTAACAAAATTTGTTTACCAGCACCGTCTAAATGTCGCTGATTAACACGTTATTGCAAACGTCAATTTGTGGTTTTACAGGGGGTTATGTAGCGGAGTATTTCTTGGCTCGCACAGTGACTTACTGGAGCCCTGCTATGATAAATTTGTGAGTGGCATTGATGTATCGGTGTGTGGAAATCATCATTACTTGTCAATGTTTCACCCTTCAATGCAATTAAGGGGGTAAGAGGGGGGAGGCTTGGTGAGAGGAGAGAGAAGGTGACAGGGAGGGAATGGGGGAGTTATTATGGGGGGCAGTACTCAGCAGGGGTAAATTCCTCTGCACTACTACTCAGAAAGTTATTAACCCTCTACTAGCTAGCAAAATGCTTCATCTCCAGCTGGAGGAACAGCAGGAAAGAGGTAGGACTCCTCATGGAAGATGAGAGGTGTGTGTGTGTAAATGCATCTTTGGCCCCACAGTCTGAGCCATGTGGGCTCTTGTCAGGGTTCCTTGCACTCCGTGAGCTGGGAGCACAGGTCAGGGGTCAGGGGTCGCAAAGCTACTGGAGGGAAGCAGTCTCCCACGTCAACCAACTGGTGGAAAACACCTACAACAAAACTATCAATTTCACCTCTTACTAAAGTAGCTTTTACTAATCTTGTTGCCAGAATCGACTCCTCTACTCTCATTTTTTTCTGGCTTAATTACAATCAGTCTACCTAAGAGAATATTCCGTGTCTCTATCGTTACCCCTCCTGACACCAGCGGCCCTTTCCAGCCATCTCATGCTCTGATTCCTCTCCTGTGGTGGCAGAGGGGTTGCACGGTTGGAGATTTGGGGGCTGGGGTTTAGTATGCATAATGAAAAAGGCTTCTTATCAAAAGTTAACTAGCTCCTTACCCATGTACAGCCTCTGCCTGCTCCACTAACCCAGTCTGGAGAAGGCGCTGACGGGGGGGGGGGGGGGACCTCATCAAAACTTTACAGAGCCAAGGCCATCTCTTCAAATAACCAATACCAACCATACAATGCAGTGAAGCAGCAAAACCTCACATTTAAAAAGTTGAAATCTTTGCATTCTTGCTTGACAAATCACTTGACAAATCGATTACTAAAACTGCTGCTGATTAAATTTAATTGTATTAGCACTAAATTAGGTCGTGCCATCTTGCTATTCATCAATTCAAATGATTTGAGACAGGCCTCTGGGCTAATTTGTGCATGTGTGTGTGTAGTCGATCCTCAAGGGTACCATCCACCTGGTGTCACCTCTATTTCCTGTCTCTGCCGGACACAGCCATCTGGGCCTCAGTCTGTTCCAACAGCCTTCATCTCTCTCTCTCTCTCTCTCTCACTCTCCATCTCACTCGGTCTCTCGCTCACACACACATGCTTCGCCATAGGGATGAAAACCATGACAGTATAGTGACCTACGCCATCTGTCTGCGGAGGTATGGATAGGTATCAGACAAAAAAGAAACGCACACACATATTACACCATCCTGGACCAGCAGGAGAGACAATATTAAAGCTGAGCTGCCCCACTGTGTGCTGGTGTATGTGTGTGTGTGTGTGTATGCCCTGTCTTTCCAGTGTTTCCAAATGACCAGTGCAGAACACCCCCTCCTCCTTAATCAGCTTAGCAGCCAGTCAGGGGATTTGACTAATCCACAACACAAGCATGGCAGGGAGCCCACTGAGTGTGTGTCTGTCTGTGCGAGTGGTCTGTCTGACAGACTGTGTGAAGTAAGTTAAATCAACCTCGACAATCTTGGACAGAGCTCCCTCTCGAAGCATCCAGCATTACAGGAATCATCCAAGACATGGGACTACTTTCGAATAGTGACGGATGGGCGTGGGTGTTCTTTCATGTGCAGACACATAGTCGGGTGGGTAAAGGTTCATTCCCGTCTTTATTAGCAGGTTAACACTTGTCATAATTCCAGTGAATGAGTGACGGCGTCTAATGACTCCCTACTTCTAGATGAAACACTCATCAACTGTTCCATCTTCCCATCTTATTTTTTCTTTCACTTTCCTGTCAGAATAAGTCCGGTCAGAGTCGATGACTCACGGGGGACCTTGACGGCTTTGTGTGCATGTGCGCATGCATGTAAACGCCCCCCTGAGGGAAGCATCAGGGCTTTGAAGCCTAACACAGTGTGTAATAGCCTCCCTCTGTCGTCTAATAGTCATGCATGACAGCCTCTGTCGCACAGCAAACACACATAAACCCCAGTGGGGAAAAAGATGCATGATACTAAACATGAGTACGTGACTGGTACAGTATGTATGCAGCAAACTCTTATCACTGCGTTCCAAGAGACATCAGCGGCATGCCGAAAATGGCCACAGAAAAAAAAATGGTCGAGATGGAGATAGAGGATAATAGTGAGAGTTGAGAGGAGAGGAGAGGGCAGTCAGCGGCACCGCGAGTTAAAGGCCATATCTGCTGATGGCTGCCGATCCTTATCAGAGTGCCAGTGGAAGGCAGCGAGGTTGGGAGGAAAAGAGCAGGGGAATACGTTCCATCAGACAAAGGATGATACTGAGAACAGCAGTCGATAACACAAGATACTATCACGGCATCCACCTTGAGGTCACATCAGAGCTGTCTCTAGCTACAGCAACAAGGTTCTTCCCCAGACAGAGGAGGGGAGGGGCCGGGGAGAGGCTTTATGGGGCATAAGATATGGTGATGCAGTGGAAGGAGTGCCAGGCACATGCAGATGTGGACTACATGAATATTCAGTGTGTGTGTGTGTGTGTGTGTGTGTGTGTGTGTGCGCGCGCGTATGTGTGTGTGCTTGTATGAGAGTAGGAATAATTGTTGCATGACTGCAAAACTGCTTAAAAACATTTAGGTAAGTAATCGGTTGCTATTTTCTCATGTTTAATAGACTAAACAACTATGTTTCAAACCTCACCTATGGTCATGAGCTTTGGGCAGTGACGGAAAGAACGAGATCTCAGATACAAGTGACCAAAATGAGTTTCCACAGCAGAGTGGCTCGACTCAGCCTTAGAGGTCGGACATCAGGAGGGACCTCGGAGTAGAGCTGCTGTTCCTTCGCATTGCGTCAAAAGGGGCCAGTTGAGGTGGTTCGGCCATCTGATCAGGTTGCCTCCTGAGTGTCTCTCGTTTTAAGTTTCCAGGGCATATCTAACTGGTAGGAGACCCCAGAGTAGACCCAGAACACGGATTATATATCTCATCTAGCGTAGGAATGCCTCGGGTTCCCCTAGGAGGAGCTGGAAAGCGTTGCTGAGGAGAGGGACGTAACCCGCCGCAACCCAACCCCAGATAAGGAGGTGAAAATGAATGGATAGATGGATGGATGAACAATTAATTAAACTAAAAAGAAAAGAAGAAACTAATCATTGATTGCAGCCCTAAAATGTATCACTAAAAGCACTTATAGAACACTCCTAGACACTGATCTGTAAAAAGCCTGCCTGTATGTGCTAACAAAGAATAAGCTGTACAATACAGCTATGAAAGCTAAGGTTATATGGAGGTAAAAGCAGCAGATCATAATCAGGGAACAGTGTGTGAGTCAGAAAGGTTCAGTGTTTGGCTCTCATCCCTTCATCACTGGAGGCAGAAAAAGCTGAATCAGGATCAGCCTATGCAGCAGCTACAATCACAACCCCCTCCCCTCTCTCACCGATTTCCTGCATCTAATTCACCCTTCGCTCCAACCCGCTGCTCCGGAGGTATAACTCATTCTCACGCCCGCTAATGTGTATGCATGTGCAGTGTGTGTGTGTGTGTGTGTGTGTGTACCGTGGAGAAGTGGCCTTGCTGTGTAATGACTCCTGCAGAGGCAACAGCTCAGTAAGCCGGGGTTGCCGGCAGTGACAGGCTGGCCAATGAAATATGGCCACCATTTCAGCCAGGCGGCAGTCTGTCACAAGAACCCTTGCAGATAACCAAGCCTGGGAACAGCTAGGATGTGCATGTGAGAAGATCAGAGCCCCACCCTACCTCCTCACCCCATAGAGAATGTAGCATTGCGGTATATCCTATCACTTAGAATCACGGGGCTAATAAAGCCATGAGTATGATTTCACTGCTATTATACAGTTTACTTATTGATTTTTTTTCCTCAGTAAAGATCACATTCAGCCAGCAAGTTAAATTCTTCCTTAACTTGCATTCCCACCCGCTCACATCCAGGCATTTGTCTGAGTGCTGCAGAAACATGAGGGAGCACAGAGAGAGAAAGTGGGCCAATGTGCATGAAGGAGCTCCCAGGGAGAAGGACAACTCAACACCTCAGCACAACAATCCACCGCAACACAATTTTGTTGTACAGCACAAGAGCAGCACAAGGGACTGTGGCTGAGAGAAAGTTCCTCTCATTCTGTTTCTCTGCAGCATTGTTCGTTCTTTGGCTGTTTTACATTTAGTTTCTTTTCATAATAACAAAACAACCTGCTCTCTTGAGGAAGACCAACAAGAGCTGCAAGTTAAGACGAACAAACTTTTCTTACTATTCACTATTTTCTTACATGTAGTGCCTTTCACACTAGGGATGCACCCATCAGACACTGATATCAGATATCAGGCCGATACTGACTCTAATACCTTGATCTTGAACCACTATTTGCTATGTAAAGATATAGTGGAGGAATGGCCTCCAGAGCAGACAATGAAGTCACACTACTTATGTGTGTGTGTTGTAATCCGAGCTTCTTTGTTGTTTGTTGTGGTAGCTTGTCCAGCTGCGTGTGCATGTTAGTGCATGTGTGTATCCCACCACCCCTTTGTACTGCACTTACACGGCATTTACCGCTGATATCCAGACAGCAGCATTGCGGAAGTATGCGGTTCCCCCAGGTTAACACTGTTAGCTCTGTTAGCACTGGTTAGTTAACACCGTTTGCTGCTGGCTGCCACCATGTTGTGATCTATGTTAGGGATAGACCGATATGGATTTTTTAGGGCCGATGCCAATTTTTTTCCATCACCCTTAGCCGATGACCGATTATGGACTGCCGATTTTCTTGAGCCGATATTTGGGGCCGATATTGCTTTTACTCCCTCAATTTACATCAAAAAAATGACACAATGATAACAAATATTACAGGTCTCAAGTTTAAAATAAGAAACATTTATTGAACAGTAAAAAATACTAAAACAAGATGGAAAGTTGAGGTAGAACAGGTAGAATATTATGATTATTATTATTATTATTATACATTCAAATAAAAAAAAGAGTTCCGTGCTCTTAAATCTTCCAGTAATATCTTTATAAAATAAACAAATATTTAAGCTAAAGCATAAATAAAACAACAACTACTGTACACAGTAGGATTCGCTGCATGTGCGCTGCAAGGTCTTCCGGCAACACAGAGCTGCCCATGGATGCCTGTCTGTAAATCATGCCAGGGAAAAATAAATCCGCGAACCCACGCGCGTATCGGCCAATGCCGATACAAGTAAAAAACTCAAATATCGGCCCGATATATCGGCCGGCCGATGTATCGGTCTATCCTTAATCTATGTCCAGACAACTCATGTGCTCTAAATTTTACATAGAGCCTATTAATTGTGTTTTAATGTTTACATACTGTTCTAATTTTATGCTACTGTATTTTTTCATACTGGAATTTCATTTCCTGTTTAAGTGTTGCCTAATTTGTTGCTGCATTTACAAAGTTTACACTTTACAATTCTTGTTAATTCTTTTTTTACTAAGCTGCTGGTGCACAATTCATAATTTTATTGGTAAATTACAAATCAGTAAATTTATATCTATCTATTCAGTAATCTGTTTCGGCCGATACCCAAAGCCCTGGTATCAGTATCGGGACTGAAAAGTTGGATCGTGCGTCCCTATTTTACCCCAAGCATCTGTGTAAAAGGGCTGTCCCCTCGTCATGACCCACGTTGTGATCAGGGTCAGTTTCTTGGTGCAAAAAGAACAAGGTGGAAAAAGTGATTGACTGGATGATGAAGGCCGAGCACATTACCGGTCTTTACTGCACAAAAACAAAAGTGACCATGGTTTGTGTTCCATACCCCCCAAAATGCAAAGAAATCCGAGGAAAACTTACTCACTGAGTATTTCATTTCCAAATCGGACTATTTGGTGAATTTATGTATAGCATAACAATAAAAGATGATAAATCAAAAGGTTAAACTGATTTTGGATCATTAAATTGTTGATACGTGGAGGTATAATGAGATGTAGGCAGCATCAAGTTGGTTGTACTATCAAATCACCAATAAAGGCTTACAAAAGAAACTTAACAGGCAGCAAATAAAATGCATTTGTTCTGCTGGTTAAGTCTGTGGGTAGTGCAATACCGTAGGCTGCTGTTTCACTTTCTGTCTCTTTTTCATTTCGAAATACCACAACTGGGTCCTTCATTTTAATAGTGAGACGGGTCTTAAGCTGTGAAGATCACATTTAGCCACTCTGAATGTGATCACAGTAATCCTCAGACCAAAGTAATTACTTGAGGAAGTGTCGCAGCCTGTTGGTGCAGCTGTAAGTAACAGTCACTAATATGCAGTAAGTACACACACTGATCTACACGCCGTGCCTGCAACTTGTGCCACAGGGATATCATATGTCATCAGGTCCACATGAGATAAACGTGGACCCTTGACGTAAAAGGGGTCTGAATGAGAACTCAGATCATTGTTTAGTTCACCACACTACTACTAGGTTAAAGCCCACTTTCATTTCATTTTCATTAGGGATTAGCCCTTTAATGAATATTTTGGGCTTCTAGATAAAGTAGGAAAATGAGCTTATATAAAGTGCATAAGACAGGTCTTTCATTTCAGCGAGTTTAATACGAGAGTGAAACCGATTATACTAATCACTGTCTGCATGTAAGTCCAACAAACTCACTGCATACTTACTTGTTTTGTTCTGAGATTAAACAATGCATCCCTGCATAAAGCATACACCTTAGTCAATAATGTGACCATAACAGCGGTATAGCAAATTAGGCAGACTTTGTTTCCAGCATTCAAAGTCACACAATAATGCTAATGCAGCAGCTGGCTGAGGGAAGCGGGGTTTAGAATTAGAGAGCACTACAGTGTTTTCTAATTCCTCTAACAGGATGAGCTGCAGCATCGAGACACTCTATTAAACTTTACGAGATTGTATCAGACAGACATTTGCCCTCCACCGAGAAGTCTGACATCATTCAAAAAAGAAAACCTGGAACTTGTATAAAGACCCAGCTGGCAATGCAGAAACACAGGGCACTGTTACAGAACACCGAGGTGTGAAAAGTCTCACAGCCCGGAGCCAGTAAAATGTCAGTAAAAAGTACAAAACCAGACAAGGGGACTGGCTTAGGCTTTTGCTTCTCAGACTTAAAGCTTTATTGTACAAATGTATGAACTTGCGAGTAACTGACGCAGATCATTGCAACAGGACAGCAGAGCCTCCTGGAAGGTAGGTATGCCACTTGGTGTACACTGGAGGTCTTCCCTGTCCAAAATGACAGACCCAAAACCTGACAGACCTTGGAAATTCACCCTGAGATCTGATTAGACCTGCTAATTTTTAAAATAGATACATTTAACTGACCCAGTACATGTCCAAGAGGAGAGACACAGATCTATTTAATAGACCCAACAAACCTGGAAATTAAAAATGTTACTAAAAATTTCATAAATGTTTATAATGTTGGTTACACCATACTTTTCTTACCCATCTTACTTTGCCTCTTGTAATCGGATCCTAAGCATCACGCAAGTTACACACAGTACTCATGCATTTCTGCCATGATCAGCGCTGATCACGGTCTCCTTGGATCCACTCAGGTATGACACATGATGATAAACAGACCTGAGACCTGCCTTAATAAATGGGACCCGATTGACCATGATAAAACATAGACCTGTAGCGCTCCCAGGTCAGGTCTCAGGTCCGGGAAGACCTGTAAAGACCTCTAGTGTATACTCATTTAGTGGCTGGGGTGTATCAGACTAACTAATTAATCTCGCTGCAGCAGGGTGAATGGCAGTCAGTTTGAGCTCATTGCCCAATTAAAACTCTGTCTTTATATACCTTAGAATTACAGACTGCAATAATACCGCAGTGCGGGACACTCAAGTGAGCCCTAAGCAAATCTTACCAGTACTTGGAGGGTAAAAACTAGAAGAACAACAATAAAGTCTGAGAGCTGAATTGTTCAAAAATAACTCTCCTCTCCCAGAATCCTCACAGCTAAAGTCAGACTGAGAGGATACTCAGGCGATGTTCTTTTTTAACCACTACCGGGTGAGGAACACTCACCTGAGGTCAGCCCGAGGACACCCTGACGCAATGAACGCAGCCTCTGTGCTGTTCGAAACACACAAACACACATACACGCTATTGTTTTGCTTTCTCACACATAACTGCCTACTTAGCAAGCATTGTATGCCACCCACATGATTGTCCCTACAGCTCAAATATCACCGTCTCATGGGTTGTAACAAGCATCCTCACAGTCTGATGATCACCGCAGTCAGCTAGGGACTGAATGTCAGCAGTGCTCCTGGCTGCAGCCTACCATGCCACTGCTAACCTACGAACTGGTCATGTTTTGTAATGACTGAGACCACCATGTTGGCGTAATGGGGAGCGCCCCTGCACAGGGCTCCATCAAACAAAATGCTTGGTCATCCTTTCTTGATGATCCTGGCTCAAATTTTGTTGAAGTACAGCACTGACGTCATGCAGGCAACACTCTGTAGTCCAATTATAATACCTTGTGGTATTGTGCCAAATCTGCCATTTACCTCCTACGCACAGAGACAGAAGAAAAGTGTTGCTGCGATTGATTGATCTCCAGCCATAAACTCCTACCGCCAAAAGAAGTACAACCTGCTGAGCAGTGTTTTTTGGCATCTGATAAGCCTCCAAACTCATGGATGCATTACTCAAACTGGACTTTCTAGTTCATAATTCATCTTCTCATCGGTACCCGCAACAACACGCTCTCACCCACGCAGCCACTTGCATTTATTTGATTCAGTGTGTTGTTGGTCTTAACAGTCTAAATGATGAAGCCGATGTTGTTAACTCAGAAAACCTGTATTCACTCCTCAGTGACAGCAAGTAAGCATCCTCTGCAATGTAGATGGGCGAGATGCTGACTGGAGAGCGTCTGCTCCAGCTCAACCTGAGCTTTGACCTCCCTGAGGAGGAGGGTCAATGATGAGACAAACTTCTGGAAGTATCAGACTCTTAGATTAAAAGTCCAGCTTCCTCCTCCTGATATCCTCTATGTCCTGAGTCCTACTGTTCAAATCTTTCTTTGTCAGTCTTCCTGCCCTTTGACACCATGGGAGCCTGGCGTCTTGTATGCTCCGGACACATGATGGAAAACATAGCTATCTGTACTCAGGAACGGACAGCCCTGATACCAAGAGAATACGCCCCTCCAATGAGAGGAGTGCAAACACGGGGTCGATGACTCTACACAGCGTGTGCGTCCTATTTTGTGTGTGATGTGATGTGTGTGTCAGAAAGGGGACATGTCGGACTCAGCGCAACACAATAGAGTGCTGCAGTGTGGGCGGCCACACCCTTTCCTCCTAGCTCCCCTCCGCGGCCTCCCCTCCGGCCCCTTGAAACTGCCTTGACTAGATTTAAAAAGAAAAGGGACAGAGGAAAGAGGGAGCGGACATGCAGGAATGAAATCCCTGCTATGTAAAAAAAACAAATCAGGAGTAAGAGAAAAAAGGAAGACAGGAGGGAAAAAAATAGACACTAATGAATGCAAGAAAAGTGAAAGGTTTGACAGATTCTCAGCTCCAGAAGTGGAAACATGACAGAGAGACGGAGAGAGACAAAGTGGGCAGAACTGAGCGGACTGGGGGGGGGGGGGGGGGGGGGGGGGGGGGGGTACAGGGGGCATAAAAACAGTCTAACGGGAGACAGATAAATACTGAGGAATCTGGAGGGAGGGAAAGAGAGGAAAAGCAGTGTTGTGTGTAGCATTGTGTTCTGCAATGTGTCGCTGAATTATTGATGCTGCCTCTGTGTTGAAGGGCGAGAAGAGGGAGCACTTTCACACACAGTGTAATCTCTGCATCATAAACATGCATGCTCACATACGCAGAGCTGTCGAGCTACGGTAAATATATGTGCGGTGATTATCCCTCTTGACGGCAGAACCTAGTGTCTGTGGCTGGCAGGGGAGGGAAGAGGTCAAAGGTCACGGCAGACCAGAGGGAGACATGTGGCCCACACCTGTTCTAAACTTGCCTCAGTGGACTCAGGCGGAGGGATCATCACCAGCCGGAGACAAGGTAAAGTGAGAGAGTCATTAGTGCCATTTATTGTCTAACAATTCTCTCTAGTTTGACAGACTACAAAGAGCTCTCGTCTTGCTTTCCTTTATCCCTTCCCTGCCTGTGTTTTTCTCGCTCCCTGGCTGGCTCTCTTTCTTATCCGCAGAGGAAGCCTGTTTGATCTAGCAGAGTCCTGCTGTTCGAGCTCTCCAGCTCCCAGACATCAGGCATACACTCCTTTCTCTCTCTCACTCACTAAAGGAGAGAGCTCCTGCTTTTTCCCTCTATGCTCCTACTTCTTCAGAAAATCACAGACTCTCCTCTCTCCTGCCCCTCCTCACCAGAAATCAGACACATTCTCCCCGTTGTACCAAAAGACAACAAAATAATCCATGAATTCAAAATGGCCTTGATGCTGTCGAAGCTTCGCTGAGGCCAGCTGTGCTGTGTGCATATGGGCCATGTAGAATGTAAGCTATGACAGCGATGTATTTCACTCAAGAGGACAGTGGCCATCATTGTCATCCCCAGCAAGAGCGGGACACAATGGAGAGGGATACAGCCAGGGACCTGACTCACACATACTGTAAGCCTTCCTGGCCATTATCGGTAACAAAGACACAGAAAACAATGGGCATTAAGTGCCAATGTGTTGCATGGAGATACAATAGCAGCTTTAACAGGAGGCGGTTATGCCAAAACATCTCTCCAAGTTTGTTTTTCTTTGTCTTACTGGTATTCAGTATGATTTTTGGAGGCCCATTAACACAAGTTCGTGTATATTTAACATTACTTTTGACATCTTTTTCCAAGTATACAAACTGCTCAAAAATGCTCTGCTCTGGCATGTAGGAGTGCCTTTTGCTAAAAAAAGCACTGCCATGTTGTTGGACACAAACCAAGAAAAAGTCATAAGTCTTGCAAAAAGAATGAATGTGCTTTTTTTTTCCTGTATTAAAGTTAGAATTCTTCTGCTCAAACACAATTTTAATGCTATTCATGGTGAGCATTTTTTTTGCAATAAACACAATGGATGGTAAATGGACTGCACTTGTATAGCACCTGTCTAATCTTCCAATTCCGTTCACCCATGAACACACTGGTGGCCTAGGATACCAAACACGGTGCCACCTGCTACTCATTCATACACACTCACACGCCGATGACTATCAGGAGCCATTAGGGGTTCAGTATCTTGCCCAAGGACATGCGACATGTGAACTGGAGAGGCCAGGGATCGAACCACCGATCTTCCAATTAGTGGACGACCCACTCTACCTCAGAGCCATAGCCGCCCTGTGGAATAGCCTTCTGTAATTGTAAGCAGTTTCTATTGGTACTGGTGGAATCAGCCAAGATTCAGAATTACAAACTAACGCACAAGAGATTCACAGGAAACAACATGTGCACATGGCATGATACAGAAGACAAAAGCCAGTGCATGTGCGCATCTCATGTAATGTGAAAGACGACAAATGATTATGAGTTTACAGTGTTGGACTTTATTGGTGTCAGTTTTCTTTTGTCTTCTTTATTAAGAAAATGTGAAGTGATGAATCGTCTTTGCCCAGTATTGGTTTGGCTGCTCAGAGTAGCCGCTCAAGGTGCGTTTGCTGCCCCAAGCAATCAATGCTGGCGTCATCTTGAATAAAACCTGTATTGTTACACTGTGATGTTACCACCAGTAACCGCAGGTGTTGCCAAATCAATCAGAGCTGAAATTTTAATGATTAAAACTGCCTCAAGAGCGGACTCCCAAGTATGGAAGTCATGTGTATATTAAGAGTTTTAAAAACAGCTCTTGCCATTGATTCTGACTAGTGATGGGTATCATTTACAAAAATATGAAAACAGTACCAATCCCAGCACCCTTAAAGTTATGGGGTAAAGGTTGCTGCGGTAATGGGACGGTTACACGTCGCATTTAATTAAAAAACAGTTGTTTTAATTGGCTGCAAGCAAATCCATACATCATTTTTTCTAGATCTGGGTACAAAAAATGATCAAATGAAGGTATCGTTTGACTGGATAAGTTTTTATACTACTTAGTACTGGGTTATTTCAGTTGATAACTTAAAAGGTATTGAGTACTGATACCCAGCCCTAATTTTGAAATAGATGTAAGTTTGATTTTATTTATACTTATAATTTTAAATACAAATGATGGTAAAAAACAAATGGCAACACAATGAATCCTAATGGCTTTACATTCATGCTCAGATCCAGCAGCGGGAATTCACCGCAATTCCAGACTGGGAAACTCTCTCCTCCACATTCCTTTGTGGGAATACCATCAGCACATGACAAGAGCCCCACTCACACTCAGCCACTTAGCCCAATGCCTCCCACTGCAACCTTTGCACACAGAGAATGCCTGTGTGTATGTGCATATGTGTCATGGACAGCAACCTTTAACACGCACCGCTGGCCTCAGACAGAAAGAAATCACAGAGAGAAAAGAAGTGGGAGAGGCAAGATTCGGAAAAAAGAGTGATGGGGGGCACCAGAACATGCTTGTGTCAGATGGCTATGCCACGAATGTGATGAAGTGATTGATGAGAAGGGTCTTTATGCTAAACGGTTTCCCCCTCTTTACACTCTCTTCTTCTCTTCTTTGTCAACTTCTCCATCACCTCAATGCTCACAGCTCATCTCTTTTTATTTCAAAGAAAAAGCACTTGGTCATACCCAACACTCAGCTCAGCACAGGTCTAGGTGGAGGTGTTCTTCCTAACAAAGTGATCTGACAGGGTGTAGCACATAGTGTATAATCTATAAAGAAAGCACCCATCAAGGTCCGCACCACCCCTGTCCTACATGGGCCACTGCACAACAGGAATGAGTATGTGTGTGTGCATGTATGAAGAGGGATGTTCCCATTTCCACTCTGTTTGAAGCACATGGACTGAGTCGGAATGTGAAGGGGGGAGGGGGGCGGCAGAGGGAGGGTGAGGGGAGAGGCCAAGGCAGTAATCTGAGAGGGGTATCCCACAGCGCGGGACAGCACATGGTCTATACACTCTACTGTGGGCCCAGCGCACAGGGAGAGGGACACTGACAGAAAAGATTTCCCTTTCAATCACAGGCCTGAATGGAGGAACACCATAGGGCCTGGTAGGCATCAGAATATACTCCTTTGATGACAATAACTACACATGACAGTGTCTTTTCTCCAGCTGTTAAAAAAATATCAAATGTACTATTGCAGTTACTACATGCAGTCTTAACAATGCACAAGTTCATTCCTACACAATATTTCCAGTTTTAAACCTAAACTCTATACACTGCAGCATTGTACATATGTTATAATATTAGTGTTGTTTGTTGTCCAGTTATTTACCAGTTATTCAAGACATGTCTCTGCACACATTACTGCGATGTGTTGTCAGTGATGATGAAATGTGGCTGGATTGTTATTCATTAAGTGCTCTGTAAATCTTGCTAAATTAAAATAGTTTGACGATGACCATTTTAGCACTCAATTTCGTTTTGTGGGATTCTCACTAAAACCATCTGACTCTGGTACTGGCTCACATCTGACTAAAATGCAAGGTGCCTCTGCCTGTCTGTCTGCGTGTCTGTCTGCCTGTCTGTCTGCCTGTCCTTTCTCAACAACAGTTCATCCGATTGACTCCACACTTGGTAAATTTCTCAGGAACCAAGAAAGTGCAGTCATTGAGCGAGAGCCACAGGACATATTTACTAGTAGAGCATTACTACCGTCAGAAGAACAAACTGTGGTGTATTGAGAGGAGACTCTGGCATGCTGGGTACAGCTCACTCTCCTTCACATGTGATAGTTAATTTAACAGCAAATGAAGAAAGAGAGACCAGAGACGTTACATTGTAGCAAACTCAAACATTTCAACCACCAGCACTAGCAATGTAACTTTCGGACTGAACGTGTTTGTACCCAGAAGTAGCCTGGTCCCAAATAGCTAGCTGTTGGCAGATGATGCATATAGCATTGCAAGGGGATGCAACTATGTCACGGCAGGTGTATTGGTCAGGACCAAAGAAAGCCCTGTGTCGAGTGTGAAGTTGTTAGGATGCGGTTCTTGAGAAAGCTGCAAGCAGGAATACCAGATGTCAAGCATCTAGCACTAGTAGATAATAGTTTTTGCATCACCACAGCTTGTAGGCGCCTCTCAAAATCTGATACATTGCAAACTACAGATGTGCTGATTGCATAGGGCACACTGTCTGAAATACAATAACCATATGTTCTGTGATACCAGATCCTTTAACCTACGTGCTTCCAACACAACCAGAAAGAAGTGGCAGTGCATCAACCTGACCACCAACCACTTTTCTAGAGTATTACCATATAAAAAGAACTAAGAACCTCTCTCTATAGACCTAAACCTGAGTTAAATGTGCAGTGAACCTTAGAAAAATTGTTAAATTAATATCTTCCTCATTATTTTTTTCATCAAAATCTTCTGGAAGTTATTCCTTCAACCACATGTATAAACTATGCAGTGTTTACTATAATTCCAACACTAAACAAAAAGGCAAAAAGAGAATCCTTTCAGTGTTCAAAGGACAACAACTTTCCCTACGAACGTGCATCCTGTACCGCCCAAGCTCAATGGAAGGATGGGTAAAACTGTTAAGATGTATCATGCAATAGCACAACAAAAATCCAAACATTCTATATTTGTTGTGTTTGTACATGACAGGTTCAGAGGCTTTTGACAGTACATATTCCACTGCCTCAGGACACGCTTAAACATGCATGAGTGAAGAGCGCATATCAGCATGTTTCTCACACACACCATTGCCCCCTGGCCACGCTCAGTGAGAGGCAGAACAAGAGAAAGAGTCTGCTTAACAGGCGCCTGAAAACCAGTGAGATACATATCAGGCCTGAGGTATGCGCTGCTGCAGGTAAACCACATTTTCAGGGTGGGTTTATCCACACCAGGCATGGCCCCAGCACTGACGTGTCAGTCCAACGCACACAATTACATAAATGCAGTGAGAGTACAGTCAGACTCTTAAACCACACCTTTCGACACATACTAATGTGAGCCTGGAGATGAGTGTGTACATGATGCACGTCCTCTTACCCACATTCTACCACATTCATGTGAAACTGCTGTCACTAGTTGACTTCTGGTTACTGCTCACAGTTACTCACATCTGCATTTAAATGGTACCCAATAAAAACAGTTTCAGTTCTTTCTGCAAACTCCTACGCTCTGTGCACGGCCTCTGTTTTTCTGCCTGTGTCTCCCTCTTGCTCAGTTTAGAGACAAAGTTGTTGACAAATGTTGTTTTAATATCAGAAAACAATGGACCAAATAGAACCATTTTCCGATGTACTTGTTCATCAAACCAAGACAGTATCAGACTTATGATCCTGAGAGACAGCCTTAGTTCTGTTCAGATACACCACTGATGCAGGTTTCAGTCTGCTGTTTTTTTGTACTTGCTATTTGGAGTGCATAACTGCATTCACACTGACAAGTATGGCAAAATGCAATGCACTATGCATACACAGATGGTCTACCCATAATGGGTGTGAAATGCTGGACATCTCTCACCCTCAATGGTCGCCATCTTGGCCATGCAGCAGAATAGGAGGGACCGCCAAACTTGTGAAAATAGCGGTCAAGAAAGCTGCAGCAGTTGCAAAAATTCACACACTACACGACTACTTCGTGTATTTTTGTTTTACTACATGGAAGTGTATGAATGGAAGTAACCGAAGTAAGACACAGCAACTGTGTCTTTTGCCTTTCTTGCTTTTGAGTCTGCATTAGTCAGTACCACAGACTGTACAATAAAGATGGACAACATGACAGCTCCCTCAAAGGGAAGCCAAAACATCTCAAGCTCTCTCAGCTCCTTGTGGCTGGCTACAGTAGAGGTCATAAACCCCGCCTCCTCCATGTTTGTGGACGGGGCATGTGCCAAACTAAAAGATCAAAGTACACATCAAATAAATTTTTCCCACAGATGGTTTCTGTCATTTTAGGTTGCTCTTATCACACTGGTGTATGTTCAGGTGTTCTTTTAACTTTAGTTATTAGTATTTTAATGCTATAAAAAGGGGGTGTGGCATCATGATTGACAGCTGTGTGTGCCAATCGGGATAAACGGTGCTGTTGTAGATTGGTTGGATGGGTGTATGGGCAGGAACTTGATACCCCAGAGAGCTATAGTGTGCAGACTCAAAGGCCAGGCTTCATTTTTGTACAGTGGGAAGAGGTGGAGACATGTCGTCCATCTTTATATACAGTCTATGGTCTGCACTCATGCAGCACTGTTTCCTTGTCTGCACACAACAGGGGCCTTCTGTCACAAGTTGTCCCACATGGATGAGTGAAGAGGAAGACAAGGGGAGGAAGTCTGATCTTCACATCTACTTCCTGGTGCTATATAACTGTCTGACGGTGACCTCAGTGTAACCTCCAGCTAAGGTCAGCATGTTAGCAGCACACACACCATCCACACAGCCGACATGCTGTTAAAGGGATATGTGTGGAGGCCGTGCATCTGGTTTGAGTGTGAAGTGAGGGGGCCTGAAGCAGGGGGAGAAGGGCTGACTCTCCCTGTTCTCAGGATCAGAGAGCAGATGATGCTCCTATTTAAGAAAACTACAGTATTACTACATTCAAAGTAGGTTTAAAGTAAAGCCGGGACTCAGCACTTTAAACAAGCCTCTCCGTAAGCCTGTGTATGTGCTGCAACAGACACAGGGAGAAAACGGGAGACATCTCCACCAGAGCAGCATTGATGCTGGGAACAACTAAAATAGAATTGGTGCATCCACGTAGCAACCAGGGGGAAGAACACCGTGTCCTCGCTCACATTCATATGGAAGAAAAGAGTAGAGAGAGAGAGAGAGAGAGGGGCTGCGTGTGTGTGTAAGTGATGCAGATTCAGCTGAGAAGAGGTGATGAATGGCTTCATTAAAACGGCATTAGCAGAGGTGTGAACCCAAATGGCGAGTGCCAGTGAGCAGTGATTGCCCAGCTCCAGCACATACACACAAACTTGTCACAATACTGAAATTCTCTCTTTGATACCAGCACAACTCCACAACCCACCCTCTTGGCACTTAGTTACAGCGTTTGATGTTGATGCAAGTTTAAAATGCGACCTTAGGCTTTCATAAATATCAAGCTTAAAACATCAGTGACAAGCCAGATTATTTTCAAGAAACAACAAGAACAACAACTCAGAATTTCTTTTAATCAAGCCGCGCCTCCCTTCATCTCACACACACACCGAGCAATACCACCCTGAAGCCTGAGGGAGATGAGGAAACAGCAGTGACACCATGGGAAAAAAAAGAAAGCGATGAAAATAAGGAATAAAGGAGGCGGAGGAGAGCAAACAAGGAGAACAGGAATGCAAAAGCAAAAAGAGAAAAAGAAACCCTGAAAAGACAGGGTTCAAAATTTAATCGAAGTGTGTGTGTGTGTGTGTGTGTGTGTGTGTGTATGTGTAACCTGATTAGCCAAACCCTACAGGGGAGACAAATCTACATTATTCTTTCTCATTTCCCTCTGCTCCTCACAAACCCAGAAAAATGGGGGCAATTCAGTAACCCTAGCAACCAACTCTGCCTACGTGCAGAGAGAAGCTGCTGATGGAAGGGGGGGGAAGGAGAGAGGAAGAGAGGGAGATGGAGATGGGGAGTGAAAAGGCTAATACAAGTGCATACTGTACTCACACACATATTGAATTGAGCAGATGGATCGTACAGACGACTAGAAGCCGGGTTTATTCCCTTCTTTATACATCTCAAAAATTCTTTTTTATTCAGGCCTCCTCTTGCACATTCCCCAGATCCCTCCTCCTCCTTTCCTCCTTCTGCCCCCTTTCCTCCCTTTCCCCTCCTTGGTCAGACTCCTTGCTTTTTCTTCTCCTGCTCTCTGGCCACGTATGAGGGCTGTTCAAACACAACCTGTTTCCTCTGGCGTCCCCCGGGAGCATTATCCAACCTTTCTACTGTTGTGTTTTCTCCCCTTCCCTTCTTTCTGCCTCCCTCCTATTTATCTACAGCTGGATGTCTGTTCTCCTATTGATTGTTTTACAGAGGATATGAGTGGGCTTTGTCTCTGCCCTGCTCGGCTTTATATAGATCCGTCTGTTCTTTAACGTGTTCTCACCAACACACAGACACAGACACACACACACACACACACACACACACACACACACACACACCCAAACAAACATCCTCTCTCAGCTGGTTGTGAGTCAGTGTCCGGCCTTGAGGATCATGCATGCGCCCACAGTACATGTGTGTCACATATGCTGAAATCATAAAGTGATGATTATTGGTTTAAGCTGCCATGGGAGGCGTGTCGAAAATGTGTGTGTGTGTCACATTTCATCACAACTGACAAACATCATGAGAGAGGAAAAGAGTGAGACAGAGAAGGAGAGGGGGAGCGAGAAGAAGTGAGAGAAACAGAGAGTTTGAGTTGTAGACCAGCAGTTCTTCTCACAATGGTCTGATTGTTCATTGGATGTAGGCTGACAGAAAGAAAAAGATTGAAAAAGAGGGAGAGGGAGTTTGGGATTGACAGGCAGTGTGTGTGTGTGTGTGTGTGTGTGTGTGTGTGTGTGTGTGAGGGGGTAGGCCAGAGTACTGCTCTGCTTTTTACATTTTTACACGCTCTCACCGGTTGCTCTGCTGTTGCCGTGTGTGTGTGTGTGTGTGTGTGTGTCAAAAACAAAGTGAATTTGAATGAGGCACCCTAACAGGGGTCAAGGCCCCTATATCAACTATGGGTTCAGGTCACACACACATTAACACATAGGCTTAAGCAATGCGACCTCATATACTTAAGAGCTGAAACTGTTAGAAAATGAATCAGCAACAATGTCAAAAAATTATTTGCTAATATTTTAATTAACAATGCCCGAGATTCACTGGTTCCAGCTGATATTAGGGCTGGGGGATATGGAGAAAATCAAATATCATGATGCTTTTGACCAAATACCTTGATATCAATCTGTGACGATATCGTAGGGTTGACTATTGGTGTTTTCACAGAATATTTACACAGTGAGATTATTGATAACTAATCATCAGTAATGTGGATATAATGACTAAAGCCATATTCACATGGGAATAGTATTACCCAGGGACCTCTGGTCATTTGTAATGATTGCGAAGGTCGTATGTGATCTTAATCCCATGTGAATCTGCCATGTCTGTAATTTGTCAAGTAAAAATTCCACTGCAAATTACCTACAATATTTTGCCAAAAACAGAGGTCATGTGATGATATCAGTCCCATGTGAATCGACATCTCGTTGATTTGCGGTCGTACTTATGTCTGCACCTTGATTTTGCCTCTTTCCGAGTCAGGAATTATGGAGGCTGCGTCGGCAATTATAAATAAAAGTTTTAAACGATTTTGGGTGCAGGAGCTCATCTCGCTACACAGCATGGAGACATGTTTGCAAAAGGAACAAGCTCAAATCCATCAGAAGAACTAAAGCTCAAATGGTCATGCGACGGATAACATGTGGCAATGTGTGGTAGAATCGGTACTTTAAAGGAAAAACTGAGGCTAACACTGCATAACAACACTCGTAGTACTGTGTAATGTTTCTGTGTTGTATAGTGGAGTTAATAATGACTGTCTGCATCATAGCCAGGGGATGATTTCAGTAAATTTTAGTAAAATACAGACTTCACTTTTCCTGTGCAAATGCGCCGTACAAAACACAGATGTGGGGGGTTATTTCCAAATCACGAGGTCCCCAGGTGATACTAGTCCCATGTGAATAAGGCTTGAATGGGTAAAGGCAAATAACATAGCGGTTAGAACAGTCTGGTAAGTTCAAAAAATGACATCACTTTACTGTAATGCAGCCTTTAAAACTAGGAAAAGACAACATTTATGTTATTACGATATCCAAAATCTACAATATTGGTGTAATATCAACATATTGCCCAGCCCTGGATGACATTTGCTGGTTTCCTTAAACTGAATAGCCTTGTCTTTAAACTTGTCAACTTGGGCTCTGAGAAAGTGTTAATATACTGTGAGACAATGGAAATTTCGCTAAAAGTATAAGCAGGCTATTCTTTTACTATCTCTGGTTATATATGCTGGATTTACAGGATTTTCACATCAGTTTAATGAAGTATATTGATTCAGGTCACAGCATTCAATTCATTGTGTAATCCAGAGACAAATAGTCCGACATGGTTATTGTATCTATAGACAGGCTCCTGGATTGAATTATAAAATTTGCTATATCACAAAATACAATTACACATATTATAGCCTCATAAAACATTTTATCCATATCGCACACACCTATTCACACACACAAACATGGGCGACTAGTCACAATGGCTCCCCCACAACGCTGCTCCACTTCATCACGTCACAATAACCAACTATCTGAGTAGAATGCTACGGTTGACATTATGCAAAACACCCACAGTAAGTAACAACAAAGTCTGCCAGGCTGAGTGAGTGTGTGTGCATGTGTGTTTTGCATGAATAAATATGACAGCAGCTTCATCGTGTTTCAAAATGTCAGTGCGAGAGGTAAACCCACTGACTGAGGATACAAATTGAGTTCACATGGGTGCACCTACACACACAGAGAGACACACACACTTCTTCTACATCACAGTAAGAATACCTGAAAAGAGGGAGGGGAGATTTCAACCAATCCCAACATGCCTCAGTGCTCAAGGCCTAGTAAAGGGGTGGCAGCCAGAACGCTAGGATTAGCCAACCATGGCAGACGGAGCATCTGTTGCCCAATCAGAGCATCTGGAACATCTGGCACCAATGAACAGCAGCTGAACTCTGACCTCAGCCACTTGGCTTCACCGGTTGCTTTATTTCATTCATTCTCCAGTCTCTCAATCTACTGCTTCATCTCTCTATCACTGGCATCAATGAGCTGTTTGTCCTCGTGGCGTTGTTGTACACCTGTACATGTTCATCTGCATACCGTGGTGATAGCAGACATTCCTCTTTTATGTCTCAGCTGTCGCCTGTATCCAGAATGCAGGAGGGTAGGCAGGGATATGTCTGAGATCTCTATCCAAATAACACACTCGCTGACTCGTGCACAGCATTTACAGTTTATGTGTGTGTGCTCTGAAGGAGGCCACCTCAGCACTTACGGTGTTGGTAAATTCAACACTGTGTGTTTTCTCGCAGGTGTCGCAGCAGCCCTGTAGTAAATTGTCATATCGAATGCTGAAGAATGAGGAAGGAGATGGGTAGAAGGGAACAGAAAATCAATGAGTGTTTTCAGCCACATCGCGTCTGGTGCTGACACAGCACAAGGCAAATGCTCCTGTGCACGCACACACACAAACCGAAACGTCGGTGGGACACCCGGTATGGAACACATTGTTCTATTGTGAGTTATCAAAAGGAATAGAGGATTTTCACTCTTAAAAAAAACACCTTTATTTCTCAGCTCCTTTCTATACTGAGAGGCAAATGTGCTGACTACAGAGCCAAAAATCCTCACACACCGAGCACAGTGGGATTGTGTGTGTGTGTGTGTGTGTGTGTGTGTGTGTGTTATATGAAAGGCAGTTGAATCCCTTGCCCAGACACAAAGCCATGGGCCCAAACAGGAAGCTTCACACACACTCTCCCTGTGCGATCTGTGTGTGTTCAAGCCTGACTCCTGTACCTCAGTTTCATACACACACATCCTTCCTTGCTGATTATTTTAAGCTCCGTTAGCATTTTTAATTCAGCTCACAATAACACACACATTCCAAGACCACCCTCCCAACCCATTTTTACCACCACACTCTGACAGACATCCACACACAAGTCAATCACAAAACCGTTCAGAGTTGTGTGATTGACTTGTGGTTGGTAAGTGCACCACTGGATTCACTCAATACAGTCCAGCCCTAATTGACAAGGGGTTGTTAAGAAACACACACACACACACACACACACACACACACACACACAAAGCCCTAAAACAACCACTAATTGATTAGCTTAAAGATGTCTTCTCACACCCTTCCACCCACATGTGATGTTTGTCGAGGTGGAGGCAAATGCAGCAAAAGGATCAGTGTTACAATAACATTCATGCTTCCCTTGGTTCCTCTATTCCTTCTATCCCTCACTGTTTCATAGTTAATAAATGAGAAACAGAACCTCTCTTCAATATGTGTCAAAGACCCCTCTGCAGTTACCCTGCTCCGCCTGATCAAATATACATCAATCGACCACAAAGCACACATGCGAAGAGAAATATTCAGCCCAGGCTTACAGCCCCTCACGTACACGCACAGACCAACAATCCCGCTTGCAGACAAACCTCTTGCTGTGTCACCACCTTTCCTATTGTGTGCTAGTGAAAGCAGCCATTTATCCTAAATCATATGTTTCTCTGGCTGCCTCGTAAACAGGCAGCTTAGTAACGTACACGTAGGCAGACACACCGCTTCGGTTTATGGCCACAGGCGCTCATCCATCTTCAGGGAAGACACATCAACATCATATCTGCAGAGAATGAGTTTATTAGCCAGTCTGGAAAATTATAATAAGCCACATCTGTTTGGAGACAGAGCCTGTGCATACTTCTTTGTGTGCGAGCATTTAGTCTAAATCCCAATTCAAGTTTTTTAGCACATCATCAGATTAGCTGTCCATGCATACCTCTCTGCATTTCTCCAAAAACCACCATTATCAATACGTTTTATCAGTGGCAGCGGTTATTTGCAAAGGCAGCCACTTATTAACATTCCCAGATGTGTGAAACTCTGACAGATGCTGAAGCGTTGAGCCAAAATGTACTTGAAAAATGAAACATCTGTCAAATGTTTTCAAAGACTCAGCACTCCCTAATTTTCCACTAAAATGTTTCACACCGCCTGAATTGAAGCTTTCCATTCAAATATCAGAGCAAGCTTGCTGACTGGTAAACGAGGGACGGCGAGAGCTGGTAGATGTGCATTGACTGGATAAATGCGATGGAGGCTATAATGGTGACAAACCTCAGGGTAATTTGGAGTCTTTCTAAAAGCAAAGTAGCTTTCTGGATTCAATTCCAAGTAAGTGCTCTGTGAACTCCGAGTGCTAGGTGATAAGCTCATTCCTTAACTCCATTTCAGCGCTGTGTATAACCATTTACATCTGTGTTAGAACATTCCTATCCCCCTTTAAATGCGTCTCACTCACTTTCTCTTGCTATCTTTCTCTTTTTCGCTCCCACTTTCTTATTCTGGGTCTCTATCTCTCCCTCTCACACACAAACTCTCTCACACACACCCTCTTCCTGAGCAGTAGGAACATTCCTTGCATCAGCCAGAATCCCATATTAAAGTATCAGCACATTTCCTGTGTGAGGAGGCTGAGAAAAGGATGGTGGAGTATTGATGTGTGCGTGTGCATTAATAAAAGTAATATTTTTCAGCTCACAGGTCAACAGGTGAGGTGACAGTGTCCATGATATCCCCATACCTACTTTAGACTAAACTTGGGAGCAACTATGCAGTTGTGTCCTTTACAAAAAGGTACAGAAGGTAGACAATCGTGCAAAATTACAATTCATGTAAGGTTAAATACCAAAAAGCAGCATTTGTGAGCACTTGATATGTGTGTTGTGAAACTTCAAAAACATAAAACAATATGGGGCAGGAGAGTTACATTATAAGAGGCCAAATTATCTCAGGAATCTCGCCAGATTCCTGAGTGAGTGTAGCATGAATGTCATGTTGTTTGAATGTAGTACTATGATGCATGAGTCGAGTTTGATAGTGCTGCACCAGGGTTGGATCAATGGCCAAACTGGGGATGAATAGGCCAAACAAAATGCAAAATTATGGTAGCTAATATGCAAGGAGAGGGGAGGGTCTTGAAAATAACCAGGACCGATGCATTCATCAAGAGCTTGACGTATTTTGTCAAGCCCTGTGCGTATGTTTGCATGTGCATCATGCATTTTCCTCTCCTGCTACAGAGATGCATGAATGTATGAGAGGATTTACATTTATTTCCCCCATGATGCAGTGTACGGCTACAGCGTGAAAAGCCTATTCCTGCTTGATTAGAGACATACAGTTCTGATTCCTCAGCTGGCTGGACTGCAATAGAAGACCTCTTAAAGATTTGGGAAACAAGACAGACACGTGTTAGCAAACAGAGAGAGTCAGAGATGTGACGTGTAGGTGCTTCATGTATTGCTGGCTTGATACCCTCCATTAGAGAATATCTAACAGCAGCGTGCAGAGTAATGACAGACTTTCTGTGTCTCCCAGAGAAGGCAGACTGCTGGGAATGTCACAGCAGACACACAGCACCTGGAGACGCCTCTCCACAGATGGAAAAACACACACACACACACCACAAACAGTAATGAGGATGCACAAGTTTATCCTTTCATCTGTTCATTCCAGATAGGGAAGATGGTATGTGGAAAAACAGAATGTGGACAGAGTGAGATAGCTCGACACAGCTGTTCACCAGGGAGCAGTGAAGTAACTGACAGGAGAAATCGATGCAGAGGGTCGATGGACAAACATTAAGTCCACAAACTGACAAACACAGGAGACAGCCCACACAGTGCAGCACAGACAGAAAGTCTTTACACAGGCTGCCGAGCATAAACGGTGGCCTACCGGGACGTTAAGACAACAACGCTAATGTCACTGTGGTGACTGCTGAAGGAGTCTGCAGATGGGCGGGTAAACAAGAGGAAGTGGCTACTAAGAGGTGGTAAACAGTGAGATGAGTCAAGTTACCCTGGATTAATCTGTTCCTTAGTTTAACTACCTGTTAGAATATGTGACCAAATCGAACCCCTGCCCACATTTCATGTAGATGTAGAGCGAGTGACAAATAAAGGATGAACTTGGATGGAGTGGTGTAACATAACAAATTTAGAAGTTTCCACATAGAGCACAAGGGGGTCACTGAAAGGTTTGATAGGTATGAAATTGACCTTAATCATGAATATCTATTGGAAGAATGGTGCTCATCGCTCCTGTAGAGTTACAGAAACTTGTTGAATTGGAGCCATGGGGCATTGAGGCCATTTTGGCAGCACCACACTTTGCACTTTATGTTGTTTTTTCCTTTAATTTGTCACCCATCTGGATCTCAACACCAGAAATTCCAGTTTCACAGCATCAGATTTATGATAAAACCCTCCAAAGCCGCTTTGTTTGTAACTGACTTGCTGCTCTGACCTACAAAGTTCAGCGTTCACACACATTTGCATGGACAGAATCTCAATCAACATATTAGAGCTACATTACAACAGCTATCTTACAGAAAATAAAGTTGCTGTTATGTTACATTACATGGAAAGTTATCCCTGGAGGATTACGGTAACATTTAATTTCATTATACACTACAAAACTCCATGACTTTTCCATGTTTTCCATGACTGTAGGAACCCTGAGAGTTGAAGGTAGGAGCAGCTTTACAGGAGAATAGGAGGGTTAAGAGTTGACCATGTTGGAGACAAGGCAGGGAAGAGGACGCATGTTCTTAAGGGGATGTGATGAGGAAGGTGGTAGCCCATTGTATCTGGTGATCTTGCACTGCAGCAGCAGTGGAAACATGCTGTTCAAGAGGGGAGTAATATCCTGTCCTCTCTCCTGCACATCCCTCTCCCCTCTTCCTGCCACCCCTGTGCTCTCCCTCTCCTCCCCTGCCTGCATGCCACTAACCTAAAACCTATAGATCTGATAAGCAATTGCTGTAGCTCTGACAGACACTGCCCAGCTGATTACAGGGTGCCTGCCTGACGACAGAAACACACACACACACATCAATCAGCCAGTAAACAGTTAACATCTAAACGCCCCTTCCTAACCACTACAATCTGCTCGCCCACCCCTGCTGCTCTCCTATGTCCTTGATCGTGGGCAGGGGCGACACCAATGAACTGTGATCAATGGACAAGCCTCAGCACAAATGGATCATTTAATTGAAATATGCATTAAAAGCCATGCACACACAGACACACACACATTTGCAGCATGAGCGGACGGCAGCGCACACCAGCAGCACAGACACGCAGGAGACAGAGAGGGAGAGAAAACGCCCTGCCTTGTTCCATGTCGAAACCCCAGCACTCTGGGTAGTCTACACTACACACACACACACCACCTTCACATACGCTTGTCTTCTGAGACCATATAGAGACCACATCTGGACAACAACACTGATTCCTGAGTGGGTTTTTTCCCTCCCTGTCTTTGTTGGCCATCTGTGTGCTGCGTTAAAGGCGAGCGATCACACGCTTTAAGACACGCTGACCATGATGTTCTAGTCATGATGGCAATTATTGATAAACTACTAATCTGCCACGTCCACGTCATGACGATTAACTTTCACAAATGGTTGGTAAAACAGAAAGGGAACCGTACCCTTTACGCCTGATAGGAGAGGTGAGGGTACAGAAAACCATGCAATGAGGCAAGTCAAGGAAAACACACCACAGAGTCAGAAAGCACAGATTTAACGCTTTGTCGCTTCAGATTATGATATTAACATGTGAAAAAGCTTTTAAAAAGTTTTACCTTTAACTTGAGTTTCATATTCGGCCACTATCTCCTTGTCCTTTCGGAATTTCGCCGGAGACGTCATGGCTGAGTTTGGGAGATCAGACCACTTGCCCTCGTTGCGAAGTCAATTTTGCCTCAATCAATCACAAAGATCAGCCGCAGACGGAGGGGAAAAGCCACTCTGGATCGGGTTGTGGAAAGAAAAAGAGAGCCCAGATGAGATTGCAGCTCCTCAGTGTGCCCGCGGACCTGTATTGTCTCCCTGCCTGTGTTCACTCCGGGCGCATTGTGAGTTTGGCGCTGCTGCTGCTGCTGCTGTAGCTGTATGATCCCATCCGCCGCCGCGCCTCACCGCCTCCTCAAAACCGGTTATGGTGCAAACAACTTCAAGTGAAAGGAGATTCATTCCCTTCTTAGAAAACAAACAGCGATAGCCTGTCACTCAGCACTTCCAAAAGTTTTTCATGTATTTGCCCTAAGCGCGTATCGGTCTAGCAGCTGCCAGTCCGCCTGTCTGAACTCAACTGCTCTCCTCCTCTTCCCCCTCCTGAAGTGAGACAGAGGAGGAACCTAGTGGAGATGGAGGGGCAGCCCCAGTGCGCAGGACAGGCATGGATGCACATGGACACTAGTCTTTTTGGTTCATAAACCAAATTACTTGCAAACAACCCCTTCCCTGCACGTCTCATTGGTGTGTGTCTCGTTTGACCAGGTAATTATATAACCTACACTGTCATGAAAATGTGTTGCTGCCGCTGTTTGTTATGGCCAAGGGGTAAACTTGAAAACTAAGATTCTCAAAAAAAATAGGAGCATGATAGGCCAGTAACAATGCGAGGATAATGTAGCCCTGTTTCAGAGAGGGAAAGGTGGGTTTAACTGCCATTTTTACATATCATTTGAGTAACGTTACGACTGCTGAGAGGAATATATACTGTACAACTGAGTGTCTACTAGTAAATTTACTAGTACTATTACTTGTAATACTTATATTTTGCTTTTTTTAATGTATACTTATGTCTTGCTTTTTGTTTATATTTCTTGTTTTTGCTGCTCTTACACTGCACCGTGGAGCCAGTAAAGGTTAGCTTAACAATATCTTATTAAAACAAAACAGGATTTTGTCTGTAGCTAGGAGTGAAGCTAACATTAGCCCCAAATTAGCCAAAAGTCTAACGTTAGCTTTAGCTGGTTAGCAAGCATAGCCGTAACTCTGCATATCTATACCCACTTATCACATTGTTGGACGTAATGTAAATGCGTTAACCTTGCCTTGTATTACGACATCGACCATTTTTTAACATAAAATAGTGTAATAATTAAGCCGTCTTATTAAAAGGGGACCCTCACTCTGACTGTAAATGCATTAACTTTTTCACAACGTCTAAACCACAGCCCCGCCTAATTTTATAGGACAAGAGCTATACTTCCCACAACACGCTTGGTGGATCGAAATTTGAGTGACATGTATGCACACCAATCGCCTTTCAGGATTTTTGAACGTGGGCTTTTCAACTCTGATTTTCAACCAATCACGTCCAGACATTGTCATGAAGGTGGCCAATAGCGTCGGTTACTATGGCGTGTATCCAATCAGAGTCAGATGTGGGGTCTTTTAAAGATAGTTTCAGGAAGTGCCGTTAAATACCAGGAAGTTGTAAACAAAGCTGACAGCTATTCAGTTAGCTGTTAACTAGATCCGAATGGATGCTGAGCCAGTCGTGTAAAATAGGCTAGTTATTCGCCGGTGTCGTGTATCTATCGGTGATACAGCAAATTGTTTTCTTTTATGTAGAGAGCGTTCGTGGAAATAGCTTTTTTTCCGAGCGTTTATTCAACAAGCTGACGTTAGCTGCCTTCCGTTTTGTCGTTAGGAAAAGGCTAACGTTTGCACAAGGACGTTAGTGCTAGCGTTAACGCTTGCGAAGTTAACGTCAAATCGAGCATTATTATCCCGAATTGAACGGGTAGTGAGCAACAACAGGGCCCGATTCTTGTTTTTCTGCTGTATTTGCTGTCTGGGCGCAGAAAGAGCGAGAGAGTTCGTCCATTTTAGCAGGACAACAATGTCTACATCCAACGCTAATTTCAAAAACAAGTGTGTGACCCAGGTTAACTGCATATTCTGTGACAGTCTGCTCTGCACGAGAGGCATGAAAGCAGTGCTTCTTGCAGACACTGAGGTTGAGCTGTTTTCGACTGATATACCTCCCAATAGGTAAGTGCTAATCTAGCTAGCAGTGCTGCTAGCCTTTGTTTATGTCTGCTGTTGTTGCCAGGGCAAGGTGTAATTGAGACAAACTGATACCTAACTGATCATTTAGTAGAAACAGGGACATAATACAGGCACCCAAACTACGATTGACAGCGTTTGTTGCATGGAAATGTGAAATGAGTGTGGGTTTTAACCTTTCATGGCTGTGTTTGTTTCTCATTACACGCACCCTCCCCCAAGAACTGTTGACTTTGTGGCCAGCTGCTACTCTACTGAAAGCTGCAAATGCAAACTGAGAGACATCGCATGTCTCAAGTGGTATGTAAAGCTCATCTGTACCCTGCAGGGTTTGCTTTAGGAAGACCATCTGTTAATGTGATATGTTGATTAAAAGCACAGCCACCACTGTTACCACAGCAAACAAGTAGGTCCTACCCATGTAGCTGTTTTTCACAGTATACACCTGTAGTGCTGCAATTATCAGTCATGTTCATCATCTGTTTATACAGTGATTATTGTTATTGTTTTATCTGGCCAACAGTCCAAAAAGATATACACTTAGAAACGCAGCAAATCTGGTGTTTCTGTTTGAGTGGTGTCTCATACAATTAATCGATTATCAACATAGTCAGTCATCAAATAATTTCCTGTGGATGATGCTAAAATTGTCAAATCGTTTCAGCTCTATGCAACCGTCATTAATATGAAATTGCCATTTGGCATTTATGTCTGATATTGACCCTAAAGGAGAGAGCTTGGTGCTACAGTGAGGCTTTATGGAGCCTCTTTTGTATTCCCAGGCCTTTGTTGTTGTTGTACACAGGGTAAAAACAAACATCAGTTAGATAATAGACACCCGCTAGTGGAGTTAGCACTTTTCAGGAGTGCCCCCAGTAAAGTGCTGACACGCACTTTCTTCTTTATTCTCCCTCCCTCCCTCTCCCAGTGGAAATGTTGTGGGCTATCATGTTGTCGCCCCCTGTAAACCCTGCCTGCTCTCCTGTAACAACGGCCATTTCTGGATGTTCAACAGCGATGCTGTATCTACTCTCAACAGACTGGATGCGACAGGTCAGTACAGGCTCCCCTTAAAAAGAAAAAAAAATGGAATTCTTTGCAGTTTCGCTCCATTGAATGTGTTTCATAAGTCTCTGTCACCCTCCAATGTGTCTGCAGGTCTGAATCTGCTCCTGTGGGGAGATCTTCCCGAGCTTGATGACAGCGAGAACGAAGAATCGGAAAGCCCATCAGAAGAGGAGTGTATTAGGTAGACAGGGAAATGGACAATGCGAAGAGAAGTGGAACGCCAACATTTGAGGTGGAGCTAGAAGAGTGTACAAACCATGCTTGAGATAAGAGAGAAAAGAGACATTTTAAAGAGTAATTTAATACTGAATCAAGTAGGGCAAAAAAATAAGTGCTGCTGTACTGCTCTGCATGGATTGATAACTGAAACCATGGTGCACATCTAGCCACACCCCCATCACTGATGTCACAGCAGGTGCTCACCATCACCTGTCAAAGGCAAAACACCTGTTGTGACATCACTGCTTGGCTAGAAACACAACATGCACCACAGTTTGAACCCACAGAGAACAGTGCAGCAAAAGATTTTTGCCCCTGCATCATTTAGTGTTGAATCACTTAAACCTGTGACCATGCCTTCCCCCATCACTCTCACTGTTAAAAGCACAGACGCACACAATGTGACACATATTCTTTACTCTCTTTTTTCGTATACTTGCATGGGCTATTATAAAAACACGTGGCTGAAGTAGACTGAAAATAACAGACAACTAGACTCCTTAATCTAGTGCATTCTACTCTTCATCACAGAGTCTCCACTGAGCTCGTGGTTGTGGATCGGTCCCATGAGAAGTTGGGGGTGTGGTATGATAAGTCAGTGGGACTTATCAGCGAATGCTGTGCTTTTTCACGCTCTTTACGTTCAGTCCAGTTTTCTGAAAAGGTGACCACGATTCGCCTATCTTCATTTTAATGGCAGTTATAATCTGTACATTGAATATGCTGTAATAAGCAAAAACTCCAATAAGAGTTGTGTCTTAAAGGCTTATATTCTCTCTGTGTGGCTGGGTGCTGACTGAAAGAGAGTGCTTTTTGAATCTCGTATATTGGAGAAATAGCACAATGTTTGAATGATATATATATATATATGAGTTCCTTGCTTTTTAAGGGCATATTTGATTTAGGTTACCTTACGATCTGACGTTCTATCAGTGATACATTTTGATATGCTTACACAGTGTTGTTACATACTTGACAGCAGCAGTATGTGCTTAACACCCAGATGAATCTGACTGTAGCAGTATCTGATACTAACCTACTAACTTATGCATAGGGTGTGCTTCCACAAAGGCCTGGAGCAGCTGAGTTTTGAAGTTAAGTTCTCGGTAAGAGCTCAAATCAAGTAATGTGTTCTCAGATTGATGATGTAGAAAAGCTAGAACTGAAGCTGACAAAGGTGCACTTTTGCAACACTCCAAAAATCTTTAATGTGGATCATTAAGATAGATTATGAAACCGTGACTTCTAAATGGATTTTCATGCTCTGTTTTTGTTCCATTACTGTTCAGTTTTATGTAGCAGCATAGTTGTAGCACCTGAAGAGAAGATGACTCCAAAGAATCATGGAACATATCAATATGGAATTTATGGAGTGGCCGCCCCTCTAAAAAGGATAATTATGTCATTTTGGGCCCGCTTATTGGATAACTTTAGTTTTTAATTATTCTGTTGTGAAGTTAAGCTTAAAGGGACAGTTCGCCCCAAAATAAAAAAACACATATTTTACCTCTTACTTTTAGTCCTACTTACATCTAGATTGTTTTGGTGTGAGCTGCAAAGTGTTGGAGATATTGGCTGTGGAGATGTCTGCCTTCTCTCTAGTATAATGTAAGTAGATGGTGCTCTGCTTGTGATGCTCAAAGCCCCAAAAAAATTCACATTCGTAAACTCAACAACAATGTCCGATTCCAGTTACTCAAGATAATACACAGACCTTGCTATAAACAGTTTAATGTAGGAACTATTTTTTGTCTACTGAACTACACCAGCATCACTGCATAAAAGGAAGCTGCTGCTACTGAGCTAGCTAATGTTACAGCTCAGCTGAGGAGAACGCCATAATTGTTTACATCTTGCATTATCCTTAGCAGGAGTCTCGCCCATGAGTAGATGCACTCCTCCTGCACAGTGATACAGTTGGCAGGTGCAGTTCGGTAGAAAGAAAATAGTTCCTGCATGAAACTGCTCACAACAAGGTCTGTGGATTATCTTGAGTAACTGGGTCATGATTTCGGAAAGAGACATTGCTGTTGAGTTTTTCAAATGTATGGTTTTGGTGCTTTGAGTGTCACAAACCGAGTGCCATCTAGTTCCATTATATTGTAGAGAAGGCAGACATCTCTACGGCCGATATTTCCAACAGTCAGCAACTCGTACCAAAACAATCTAGACTGATAAACAGCACTACAGGTGAGAGGAAAAATGTGTATTTCTGATGTTGGAGTGAACTGTCCCTTTAAGTCAGTGGAGCTGACCATGAAACTTTTAACCCTCAATATTCTTTTGGCCTTACTGATGCTGTGATTGCTGACAATGAACCTTTTGTTAAGCTGTGGACTCGAGGATGATGCTGTATGTTAGTTGGTCATCACCAACTGACCAGGCCTTCTCCTCAACCCTGTTGTGCGAGACACAGCCTTGGACATCCTCCAGTCACAAGGGACTTAACTCAAGTCAGTCCTTTTTTGGCAGTGCCATCCTTCTGCTCTTGTTATTGTTTCACTGCTGTGCACTGCTGATACTATGATCGTGTCTTAAAGTAACCGTCGTTAATGTGAGTGAATGAGGTTTGCCCGCGTTGACGGCAAACGTAGAATGTCACTTCTTACCTGAAGGAAAATGATAAAAAGAAGAAGGTATTTTTTAACGTTAATTGGCCTCTGTATTTATGCTATAGCCTTTAGTTGTGGAAAAACATACATAGAGGAGGAAAACCGTGTCCAGATTTTCACGTCTTTCACCTTTAAATTATAACTGACAGTCTGCTACACTTGCACACCAAATACTGTCTATGTGGTTAAACTGCTAGGATACAGTTCATCAGCTAGGTATTTATTAAACCCACATACCAAATATCTATAACCACATACTTCCTTTTTGTTTACAAGCTTTGTTTACAAATGCAATCGGTTTGTTTTGTGCTACAGTTCTTACGTTTTTATGTTCACGTATTTAATATTTCATTTGTGATGTAGTGCTTTGTTTTGTACGTTAAAGATCTGATGTGTACAGTTTTACCTCAAGAAGGTATCACTCGCGAGCTTCCTCTGGCTAGGACAATTGTCATGATAATCAAAAAAAAAAAAAAAAAAAGAAATATTTAAATGGCTGTTTCTGACGTGAATAACTTTGATTAACATGCCCTGCTGAAAAAATGTATATTTTGGAATTGCACTGAAACTGCATTGGTAGTTTGAAAAAAAGGATTTGTTGTTTTGTATGCTTGTTAAATTAATAAACTTTTTTTTTTTTTTCCAAAATATCTTAAATGCCCTGTCGTTCTGTTTTACCTTTTTTTCTCTAATTTAGATCCACAGTAGCTTCATCCAACACCATCAACATGTTTCTGTATCTGATGTTCTCTCTAATTTGCAGTGCTCAGACTGCCAAGTCTGATAATGCATGTATCAGATAGTCAAGTCAGTTTTACTTACAGCCACAAATCTCAAATTAGTCTCAGAGGGCTTCACAACTTGCACAACATACGTCATCCAATATCTTTAGGCCGTTGAGCCGGATAAGAAAGAACAGAATCTTGTGATGGAAAAAAAGTAGAGGAACTTTTAAGTACAGGCAACAGAAACTGGGGCCCCTGTTTGTTAAAAAAGCTCTGCCTCAGCTCTGTGTATGCTCAGTCTGTGTGCCTATGCCCCCAAACACAGCAGCAGGTGAGACGGCAGAAGAGCAGATCATGGCTGAATTTCACCTGTACAGACCACAGTGATATCTGAATGGTATCAGTTTTCTTTGCAAGTGTGTGTGCATCCATGAGAATAACCACCCACACAAATTGAGATGGACTCTTGCACGTGATGCTTTAATTTGACATTGGGCTCATTTCACACACACATTTCTTGTACCTACTTTGAACTACACATATAAACAATAGATAGTTTAAACTCTAGATCTGAATTCTGCATCTTTTTTCTACAGTCTCATCCATCCTGATCTGACACACTGAACAGTCGCTGCCACAGCTAGATGTACTCTCACACACTCTTCTCATGCAGAGAGACATAAAATAAGTGCTATGTATCAATTATTGTATAAATAAGTAGAGCACACCAGATTAATTGCAACTGAAACAGTCAAAAATGTATGAATATCCTCCTTGGTGGATATTTTGATTCCACAATCTCATTATGATGCTTTAATACACAGTATCCAATAGTGTCAGCATGCCAAGTGAAGAGTTAAGTCAACATTTATAACCAAGAAACTGGATAATCTTCCTGCAAAGGATGTTTTGATTCCATATCCCTTTGTGTTTTCGGTTACCAATGAAAAGGAGGAAGTTGTCTGGATGTCATGACCCGCACTATCCAGCCCTCAGACAGTTTCCATGTGTCTGAGAGTTTTTGCACACAACTTACATTTCCTCTGGTCAAAGTGTTGCCTGGGCTTGTCTGAGCATGAATCTGAAGAAATCTTCAAATTCAGTCAAACCGTTTGGCTTGTTTTTCTTTTTATTATGTTTAGACCTTGGGCACATGGGAATACTGTATTTTCTATATATTTTGTTACATGTTAGAAGAAAAGAAAACAGTATTCCCATGTGCCCAAACATGAAATGCATAGTACAATAAGAGCACATCTGTATTTCAGAAACTACAAGGAGTACAATCAAGTATTTGCTTTATATTAACAGCAAGTAAGTGAAATAGAAATGTGGTGCACACGTGCAGTGTAAAAAATATCCTGTAAAATGTCAGCATTTTTCTCACCTTTAAAAAAAATCCTGACCATTGATAAAAGTGTGATTTTTCATGTGATCCAAAAAAATTAAAAATTAAGTTAAACTGTACGATACTTGCCAAAAATATAGTCCTACAGATTTCAAGACCCCAGCACCAGGGGTGTTCAACTCATTTTAGTTCATAGGCCTTATACGTCTTATTTTGATCTCACATGGGTCAGACCAGTAAAACCATTGTATAATGACCCATAAATGACAACACCTTAAAAATGTCCCTTTCTTCTAGTGTAAAGAAGCACAAGTACATTCTAAAAATGTTCCTCCATGTACAAAACGGATGATGAACAGCCTGAGATGTAAGAAAAAATAGTGCAATTTCAACAGTATGCCACATTCAGTCTGTCTACTACTGTCATTACATGTGCATTTTTTCCATACATTTCCACTCCTGTGTTGTGACGCTGGCATCACCATGAAGTCAGCTACTCAATGCTGAACTTGCCTGTGAAACCTGGCACCTTATAGCCTTCACAAGTGCGTCAATATTAGGTGTGCAAAGTCGTTCAGTGGACTGGATTGGGCCGTTTGGCAGGCCGGTTCTGGCCTTTGGGCCGTATGTTTGACACCCCTGCTTTAGACCAATCAGAACAAATCTTGAAGCATTTTTCCTTACAATACTGAATATACTCTGTGGGCACAAGTGAGTCTGCTAAACAGTTCAGTTGGCACAAAGAGGGAGAGTTACAGTTATCTCTGACCTGCAGAGCTCTGTCAGTGCATCGGAGTTGGGTCTTTTTGTTTATGCACTATGCAGATTTATAATATTCATCAACAACTTTTCCACGGCTGAGACATTTTAGCTGAATATTTATGAGCCCTCCTACACTTATACACACGTTAAGGAAAATGCTTTTGTTTTGGAGGTGAACAGGTTCATAGGGTAATGGCAGAACTTCTGTGGACGCACTGAAAATTCATGAGTTGGATTTTCACTTGAGGAGATATTAGGCCAGAATAGAGAAAGTAAAAGTCTTATCTTCATAAAGAAAATTTCAATCTTAAACACATGTATAGAGTCAGATGTGGTGGGTGAGCACAAGTTGTCTTTCATCTGCAATCTGTGATTTAAAAAAAAAAAAAAAAAGTTTCCTGCAGTTCTTCTGCGCATTGCACTCCCTGCAGAACTGAGTGTGAACATGTGCACCAAGAAAACTGGCCCTGTTTTTTGGGGGGGAAGGATGTGACTGAAGTTTTGTAATTTGTTTGTGCATACCTCCTTGTGGAGCATTCTCTGTTACTGTCGGGGCATGTACAGGGCAATTTACGTAGTGATGGCAAGAAAAAATCATAAAACAAATACTTGTGGCTCGCTCTGTTTTCACATGTTTTTATAGCATCCACCCAAATTACAAATCACACCCACACAACATCAGCTCTATGTTTGAGGTTTTATCTTACACCGTCTCATGAACTGTATCGGCCTGTTGTTTTCTGTGCAATTCAATAACTTCCTTGCAGATTTCCCCGCAGAGATCCAAAGGTCAGGGTCAGGAAAAATGTGGTTTGGATGTTCCTTCACTTTAAGTCACACTCTGCTACAACATGGGTTACTCCTATAAAAGGGAAGTAGGGAAACACTCCAAAAACATTAGATGAATGTGAAGCAGGGTGTTGCTGAATAAAAGAATGTATGCACAGCACTCAGTGCATAGTTGCCTGTCCAGGAAAAATAAAGGAACAAGTGTAAATCCACAATAGCTGCAACAATGTACATGCATGTACACACGTGCTGCCCCTTTTCTGCTTAAGGCAAAAACACTTAGCTGTCCTCTGAGGAGAAAATTTTCCACAACATCTCGGGCAAGTCTGTGAATCCAATTTTGAAGTTATGTGCCTAATTGTAATAGGCCACTCCTGTCTCCACTTGGCATGAACGCAAACACACACCTTTATACACACACACACACTTGACCTCCATGCCAAAGGGTGGGGAAATTTTTGTGGACCGACCAACCAATCAATCGATTGCCCGATCAACCAACCAACCAACCAACCAGCTGATAGAGCTAAAGAGCTGCTAGTTGCAGTTAAAAGTTTTTCAATATGCTGCCTCTCTGCCCCAGTGACAGCCAATCTGGTTTAACAGGCAGAGGCACTGCTAATAGAGCAACATGCTAATACAAGCCTCACAGATCAGATCCTGTCACAATAACCCTGGGTTACACAAATAATGTGACATGATGATAAATGCACAACATGGTCACATCAACACGCACAAACTTGAATATGCTGATGTTCAAAGTAGAAAGTACAGTATGAAAACGTGATCGAGATACGAGTCAAACATCAGTGTTTAGTTGGGTTTAAAGGTAAAAATCACCCTATATAATAGCTCAGACTCACTATATGGTTTTCATACTGTATGAGTGAGCAGACTTTAAAGACCCCAAGACCTTACTCACTAAGGTTTTAGAGACATTTGTCATAGTGCAAATTTGTTTTTGGCCAAAGACAATGATTGTTTTTCTGGATTTTTCTCAAATATTTTTTGGTTTCGTTTCCCCCTATTTTTAAAGAGTAGCCTGAGAGGGGAACATCACCCTTTGGCTGAACTGCTTGTAATTCATAAACCAATGCAACCTGTGGCAAGGGAGGTCATTAGCCAGAAAGGATGGGAACCACTGGTTTATCACTGTATGAATCACACTGATGTAACCCACTTTGCATTTTTTGTTCTCCTTTTTTAAGGCTTATTCATACCTGACTGCGTTTTCCATGATAAAAGCAAATGGCTTGGAAAAACTGTGCCATTAGTGTCAAGATCAGCTGTGAGCTGAACAGGAAAGCAGGCAGACAGGTATGGAGCTAATATGGCAGCTGTTTGAGTGAACTGTGTGTAAATGGTAGACAGGTGTGTGTGGAACATATAGGGGGGCAGGTGTGCAACTGCTGTACATAAACAGCTGCCAGGTGAGAAGACAAAGAGTGAGGATAACATGTCCTCCAGTTGGGAACACATACAATGATGCAATGCTCTGCTTAGCATTATTTTTCCTAATGACAGAATAAGATAATCACAGAGTCATTATCTTTTTAAGCAAACATAGAAATGGACCTTTTTCCTGGCAGCAGTGTGACTCGTCAGGAAGCACAGGTGCAACTAATAACATTAATGGCGACCCTGCTCCATTAAAATGTCTTTGTGAGCCAGCATGGAATTCAATTAATGTTATTCATTACACCTGTGCTTTTGCTGCTGTGGCATGTCTGTTGTGAAAAAAGCCTCCACCACTCAAACAGTCAGTGCCTCAGGAATAAGAGAACAAAGGCAGCACATTGGTTAATGAAAAATAAAAAAACACCCAAGTGTGTAATTAAATACACATAATTTAAAATCTTTCCGCATTAAAAAAAAACCTATATTGTCTTGTCCTTGCAAATGATAAATCATTCACTCCTGGGATGCTGATTTACAATAACCTGACCAAATGTATGAAAAATGGATCTGATAAAAGGTAAGCTAAAACAGGCCTTTAAAAGGAATACAAAAACAGTTTAAGTATTTTTAAAGGGACAGATCACCCCAAAAACAAAATTACATATTTTCCTCCTACCTGTAGTGCTTTTTGTCAGTCTAGATTGTTTTGGTGTGAGTTGCAGAGTGTTGGAGATATCGGCTGAAGAGATATCTGCCTTCTCTTGAATGTAATGAATCTAGATGGAACTTGGCTTGTGGAACTCAAAGCACCAAAATTAAATAAATAAATAATAATGACAATAATACAAAAAAAAAAAAAAAAAATTAAAATAAAATAAAATACATTTGAAAAACTCAACAGCAATGTCTCTTTCCAGAAATCATGACCCGGTTACTCAAGATAATCCACAGACCTTGTTGTGAGCAGTTTCATGTGGGAACTACTTTCTTTCTACCAAACTACACCTGCCAACTGTATCACCATGGAGAAGGAAACGTGCATCTACTCATGGACGAGAGACTTGGGACAGCGTGAAATGTAAACATTAAGGGCGTCCTCCTTGGTTGATCTGTAACGTTAGCTATCTCAGTGGTGCTAGGTGAGCTAGCAGTAGATGCACTCCTCCTCCCGTACTGTTAGTGGGTGCAGTTCGGTAGAGAGAAAATAGTTCCTACATTAAACTGCTCACTACAAGGTCTGTGGATTATCTTGAGTAACAAGGCCATAATTTCTGGAAAGAGACATTGCTGTCTAGTTTTTCAAATGTTTTTTATTTCTCAATAGAAGGCAGACATCTCTACAGCTGATGTCTCTAGCCCTCAGCAACTCACATCAAAATACTCTTGACTGATAAATAGCTCTACTGGTAAGAGGAAAAATATATATTTTTGATTTGGAGGTGAACTCTGCCACAGGCGTTTTCAATACTAGACCTCTTCTTAGATTGAAGTGGGATGAAGCTTTGCTGGAATTCCATTTTTCACAAGATTCTATGTGGTAGCTAAAGGTGTACTTTGACCTGCCCTTACAGGAGAGTGAGGATGATATCAGTCAGGCATAAAACATGTATGTGCACACACAGTCCTGAGAGGAGGTTTCATCTGCAGGAAATGAGTAAAAAGAACTAGTGTGGACCTTTAACTACAGCAACTGGAGCAACTAGATGATAGCAAACCTTCCTGACACCTCTTGATGCTTAATCTCAGAGAGAACACTCTGGCACACTCTGCTGGATATGAGGTGCAATGACACTATTAATACATATATCAATCTACTGTATTATTATATTCCAAATATATGTACATTGAGAAAAGTGGTCTCTCTTCACATCTCATGACATTCACACTTGCGTGGTCCCCTGTTATTGTATTTAATGTGTGAAATATTGATTAAGAAGTAAACCTGTAAACACAGCAGAACATATTCAGATTTTGTAGGTTCCTGTCACCACTATGGTGATCTGTGATGGAAAGAAAGATGATGTTCTGATATAGTTAAGATTAATAAAAGAAATTAGATCCTGTCCGCCTTTGATCTTCCTGTAATTGAAGGAAAACATAAAAATAAAATAGTTTTGTTTCCTTACTGTAATTCGGGAACATTATGGTGGAAATCACAGTTGTCATGGTTACATAAACCCAAACATCTGAATCATCTGCTCAGAATGGTCAAGAGTGGATGAAGGACTTTTTCATGATTAAAACTGAAAAATTCTACTTCTGATAAATTTAAAAATATGTACACAAATACCCTAGGTGTCCCTCAGGCAAAAATAAGTGAAATGATAATGAGATTACAACCAATAGTAAACCAATGGTAAATTCCAGGACAAGAATTAAACAAATATTAAAATAAATTAGGAGGGGAATAAGTGATTAATGACATTAACAAAAACATAACAAAACATTACATATAAAAAAAAATGCATAAGCTCAGTCTGTGTTGGCAAAGAAAACAAGAGTGGAGAAGAATATGGCTGTTCATTGTTGATGTGGAAAATAAACATGTGAAGTGGCTTGTGATTATGACACTTCAATCATGATGTTACTGCTGAGGATTAAATACTGCTGATGGCTCAAAAACTGAGAGTCAAAATGAAATGTAATAGCCTTTTATAAACAATATCAATATTCTCATGTTAGAAAAACATTTACCATGTACTCCAGTAAGCTTTGCAACATGCAAATAGCAAAAGACGATGTAAAAAGGCAGTAATTCATATGCTTAAAATGTCGCTGCAATATATTGATAAAAACATAAATTTAAAAAATTGCTATGTAATGCCATGCAACCACTCATTGCAGTCAGAAATAATCATAAGAAAATGCAAAAATAATCATAAGCAAGTCCTAGTATTAGGGTATACTGCAGTTCTGCTTGTGGTTTGTCCAAGAGGTGTTGCCGTAGCCCAGCAGGAGCCTTCAACTGCTGTGGTTAGGTACACCCAATGTCAAACACTGTACTAACTCTCTGTTTCATTACTATTAAATGTATTCAGAAGTGGAAAACTAGAAAATATAGTGCACTAGAGTTAAATTGTTTAATGTTAAATGTGTAATTTATGTCAAGAAGTCACTTTAATTTATTGCATATTCATATCATACACTGCATAGCTGCACTTCCTTATGATAAATAATGTAATAAGAAATTTAAACATTTTGATTCAGCCTTTTATTTTGGAGGGGAGGAGGGTGGGGTGGGTTGACCCCAGACCCCCCCAGCATGTGCTCTCCCTTAGTGTTGTAATGCCCAGTATCTACTTAATAAAGGCTGAAAATATACACACACATTCACAGGCCTGAATCTGTCAGAGCTGCCACATTAAAAGTCTAATTCAGTCCAGCATAAATTACACTTTAATTTACATACATATATGATTCCGATGGAAAAATATGTGTTTTCCAATTGATCATGAGTAAAAACAGGCTTTTTGCCAGGTTTGTTGCAGTGTTAGAAAATGACATGTTTAATCAATGATTAATACTAACGGGAAGCATTAATAGCCTCATTTCAGTTCAGTTGTTCTTTGGTGTTGGTTCTCGCAGTAAAATAACAATTAATTATTTGCTTATGTTTGGACACTGGATTGGATTTTTAGGGCTTATTAAGCAAAACAATTGCTCTGGTCTCCAGACAAATTAATAAGCAAATGGCTATCAGTATTGCATAATGAAAACAGCTGGTTTTCCCCTTGAAAAAAAAAATGATGCTAATTGTGTTTTCTATGTTAGAGCTGTGCACAGCCACAATTACTTTGTCTTTGTGTCACTAGATGGCGCAGTTGTACCATGAATGGAGGGTAGCATGAGACGATCTGGGCAGAGTGACAGATACAGCACCTCAGTGTCAAAGAAACAAATTGGAATAAAGATTTTGGAGGAGATGTATACTTATTTTTTGCCATGTCAATAGTAGTGCCACTTCATTTATGAAGAACACAATTCTTTCTTACTGGTGATTAAAATGCAAAATCAAAAGCATCAGGATACTGATAAAGACAAGATGTGGTCTGTAGATTTTTTTTTTTTTTTTTAAATTACTCACAAAAAAAGCCTCTTATCAGCTTGTTTTTAAATAGAGGGACCAGTCATTTAAAAAAAAAAGAAAAAAAAGATTGAACTACTTCCCTTTTCACATAAATAATTTTGCATTTAAATACTCCAAGTAAATGTCATTATTATACTTCCTAGGACAGATGAAGAGGATTGCCATCAAATTAGCGGTCACCTTGATCATCAGCGGGAACAGAATATCTTATAAAAAATATAAGGAGGTTCATAAAAGCTCTGCAGTCTGTCATGGTCATCTCCTGATAATAGACCTAAAAGGCTAGACTAATGTCCAGCTTTGCCTGATTATGCATATTAATGACACCTCAAGAATTCATCACAAAAATCTTTTTTCAGCGGGTGAGGAGGGCAAACGGTAATAAATGGCTGAATTTATTCACTTTCGGAATAATCCCTTTAATCAGGAGAGGAAACTTTCATGAGACTGGTCGGCCAGGCTGCTTGGAGTCTTAAATAATTCTACTAAATCAATCTCATATGTAATATGATCGCTTAACCACAAAAAAACAACATATCCTTTAGGAGCTAATGAGCCCATAAGCTTGGGCACATTAGCTTTATAATTAAGGGATAATAAAAACAATTGCTTTTCCAATGCTTAGTCTGGGGAAACAGAACTGCAGGTGCCATAAACGCACCAGTGCAGGTTTTCAACAACTGGGCTGCCTTCTGGCCCAGCATTATACTCTGAGGCAAGCTGCACTGGGCTTTTGTTGAAGTGCTCGAGATAACACAAAGAAAACTTCAAACAGGCTTCTTATTGTGTTCTATTCTTCTGGGCAAGCTGATTACAGTTAAGGATAAAAGTTGTTCCCATACAGTAAACTAATGCGGGGAATCAGAGAGCACTAATTAAGTCATGGGGGGATCCGAGGCGGTCGGCATGGATGTGTTCCCCAACGCCCAGACCATGGGGGTTTAGTGGGAACTTTACAGCCCAACAGCAGTCAGCATCAAACGTGTTTATTGTCAGCTGAATGTCCGGTTGAGGCATGAACCGCTGGATCTGCAAAGCCACCTGGGAATAAAAAAGCGAAAGCTGCAGCTTCTCAGCCTAAGTACTGATAGGCTCCTTTTTTTTCCCTTCTTCCCTCCATCTCACTGCCCCTAGCAGAGCTTAGAAAGTTGCTCCAAATGCCATCTTTATGTGGAGCAAACACACTGACTGACTGTGTATGACAGCAGAAAATGTCTGTAATATTGCGATGAAGATCTTATGGATTGAAATGTTGCCTTGCAAAAAAGAAAAATGAGAAGTAAACTATTCATTGGGAGCCTAACAGTGTGCAGACCTCCTTTGTGTCCTGCAGTCTTTTCTGTCTTGCACCTGAGTACTTTTGCCTGGATGTGCACCCACCCGGTCCCTCTTCCCTCAGTTCTTACATTGTCCCATGTTCACAGCAGTGGTGTTAAGTGTCTCTATCAAGAGATGAATGGCGGCAGGTCCACAGAAAATTTAAACATATGTTGACATAATGAAAACGAGAGTGAAATTTCAAAGTCTGCTCAATTTTAACCTTTGATTTCATATATTCATATAATAGCTTTCTATTTTCACCTGCTACAATGAGAGTTAAAATGAGAGTTAGGCAGCCAGAAAGAACCTTTAGACTTTTATATCCACTGTAAAATCAGACATGTTGTTGAACTTTGACCCTATGTTTCAGGTCAGTGTCAGCATGTGATGTCTGATTGTTCAAATAGAAACCAACTAGGATTTAATAGAAGTGATATTACTAACTATGCTGTGGTGGAGATGTTTCAAATTTCATGATCAAAGCTCTGAATAGCCACCGCTGAAGCATCATCACCATTTATTTGCTCCATGAAATGAGAATGAATTAATGAAATAGTGTGTATTGGTTTGTGTGTGTGCTGTGAGACTAAAGGATGCTGTAATCTGCGAGTGTGTGTGTGTGTATTAAGTGTGTGTGATTTCAAGACGATGTTTTTGTATTGGTACGTCTTGTCACTGACCAGACGCACACACACACACACAGAGTGTAAAGTGTTTGGCCTCTCTTCACTTTTCTTTTCATGGTGCTGGTTTTGTAATGTGTCCTTGTGTTAGCCTGGCCTTTCTGTGCTTTTATATTTGCTGCATGCATCATTCTTAGATATTTCCTCTATATTTCTACTTGGTCTGCCTGCCTTATTTCCCCCTCCCCAACATTTTCTATACCATTTAACTGACATGAACTTGTGTGAAGGTCTCACCTGTCAGCCCATCCAACTCCTGCGTGAAGAACATGATTAAACACACTTACACACATGCTGTTGCTTGTTTCTCTTTCTGACCCTGTTTATCTGATTTAATTCCCCAGTCTCTGTTTTATTAATGAGACTCATTCGACTACAGATGTATTCTTTGTGCATCCTAAATCATATTATGTGTGATGGAGCAGCTTTTGGAGCAGGGGAAAGTCAGCTGGGAGATTATTAACAACAGTTACAACAAAATGTTGCTGTGTTTCTTTTTAGTGTAGCAATGTCTTATAAGATTTAGTTGTACCCATTGGTTGTTGTGCACGCACGCACACACACACACACACACACACGCGTACACACACACATGCGCACGCACGCACTCCCAGACACACGCTTTTCTTAACCCCTTTTTTCATTATTGGGAGGGCCTGTCCTACTGCCTGTAGCCACCTGCAAATTACAATTTAGTACTCCAAGAGTTAAGACTGTGTTCTTTCAGCCCATTGTGTGTGTGTGTGTTTGTGTTTGTGAGTCTGTGTGTGTGTGTTTGTGTGTATGTGTGTGTCAGGGGGAGGGGTAGAGAGAGTCTGGTAGAAAACCTTTAATCCGGGTGCTGTCAGGCCCAAACCCGGCTTGACGTCCCATTGATGTGGAACAGAACAAAACACAGGGCCCCTTGCTAAGCTCCCACTGCCTCACTCGCGCGCATGCACACACATACACACACAAACGCACACACACACACATACACACACGCACTGGGCCCCTCTCTAAAGCCCCTAGCCTGGGCCCCTGCTCCCTAACTGGGAAGGGCATTCCTCAGCCTATGCACACGCGTGTGCATACGCAAACTCACTTACTCTCTTTCTCACACACGCACACACACACACACACACACACACACACACTGAACTGGAAGAACACAATCTTAACTCTTTAAGTGCTGTGTTGTAATTTGCAGGTGGTAAGAGTGTGAAGGTCTGCCCCTCTCTCCTATAGGGTATGTGTCCACTCACTCCTATATATAAACCTGAGTGTGTATGTGTGACTGTGTGTTTGAGGGAGGTGGGGAGTGTATCAGCCAACAATCTCTTTGATTTGTACACAACTGTCCACACTACACACACACACACTCACACATTTATTATTATTTATATAAGTTTGCGAGATGCTTGGATACAGTTAACAGGAGCCAGATGCTCCAGTGTGTGTTGGCAGCAATGGAAGTGTGTATCCGTGGTGACAACAAACAGTTATTATTGTCCTGCTGTTTGGACAGCTCCCAGCCCGCAGCAGCATCTCTGTTTATTATTAGCTTAAAGAAAGAGAAACAGAAAGAAGGAGACAGAAAACAGAGAGAAGGGGAAGGCGAGCGGCAGATGCATGTCGGAGCGGAAACAAAAAGCGTCTGATATTAGAATAAACATGTGTTTTAGCTAATGGCCTGGAACTGTCTGGGATATTAATGTTTATTTGGCTGTTCTTCTTTTGTTGGCCAGCAGGTGGAGGTGTGGGCAGCAGTCAGTCATGCAGCAGAACATCACTGCTCCAACTTTGACCCAACATTGGCCTTGAGGTTGAAGCATTGTAGTTCATCAGTTCAGTTTCAGTCTGTCCCACCAGAGCTGAGGTGGTCCTGAGTGGTTCAGTTTCAGGTTTGAGGTGGCTGCCATGAGTTCTCACTCTGCAGCTCAACACTTAAAATAACTACCAGGACATAAGGGAGCCACACACCTACTGTATGGAAACCATTCCCACCTGTGACCAAACACACCCACTCACACCTACGTGGCCAGCTTGTTTCCCTCTTCACCTTCTCCCGGACTAAACTCGCCCCTCGGTTTCCGCTGTTAAATTACAGAGATCTTTATTCCCCCACACTGGAATTCTGCCGCTTCCGTTTTGGAATGTCAGAACTCCGAGTGAGCCGTTTGTTTGGGCCGGGCTGCGGTCCAGAGAGGCCTGAGCGAGTCCCAACCAAAATGTTTTTATTGACGGGCGAAAGCAGCCGGGCCGACAGCACCGATTGGCTGTAATTGGTCGGCGAGGCAGTGTTGTGTTTGAACTACCCTATGTAAAGTGGCAGCCTTTAAAAGCGCACACACACATACGCCCACCCCTGTTTCTCCCCTCCCGCCGCTTTAAGAGAAGCCAGATGGGCCACGGGGAAGCAATCACCCCTCTATTTGTCTTGGTGCTGATCAGGTTAGTGAAGTGTTCTCAGGCCTGGCCAGGAGTCTACACACTGCTGCCTGTTGTCCCTGTAGCTGACTGCACTGCACGGCTCCAGCCAACTGGCCCGGTCAGACTGCTCCGGGACTGTCTAAACAGCAGTATAGTGAGTGGGAGAGATGCTCTATCACTAGTACAGGGGCAGTAAAGGGCAGAAGTAATGATTTCTGTCTGTTGCTGTCTCATTGTGGATGTTTGATGACCGGACTAGGGATGTCAGTTTTAGTTAGTTTTGCTTCCAATAGCCCAAAACTCATTAAACAATCACAAACTGGTTAATTTGTAAAAAAAAACATGCAAAATGATGTCAAATACAAGAGGCCTTTCCTCTTAGTCTGGCGCCTTTTTGACTCAGTGAGCTTTAGCACTGCATTTCAAAGCGCCATCCATTTAGAGGTGGTGAAATTTTAATGTTTTGTGATGTAATTGTCTTGCTTTTTATTTTATTCTCCCTTGGCTTTGCTGACAGACAGCTGGTTTGCTGCGTTAACATGTGGAAACATAGCACCCTAAGCCCACCCTCTGGTCTTGACTCCTTAGCCTTTGCCGCTCTGCACTGCACACCACCCAGGTTGGGTGGCAGTTAGCTGGTGGTGCCGCTCATTCGCACTTACCACTGGTTGCTGTAGAAACATGTTAGCCAACATCCAGTCTCCCCTCAGATAGAAGCTTTTCCCCTTTAGCATTGTTAATTATGTTAGCACCACTAGCCATGCTGACACTGCTAAAGGTGTTAAAAGAGCTAACTGTAATAACATAGTTAACAATGCCAAAGGGGGTGTTAAAATTGAGCTGCTTAATCACTGGGGTGACCTATGGGGAGACCGGAGGGTGAGCATAATTTTTCCATAGCAACACTATTGGATCATGATTGCGTTATTAGCAGTAACCGCCGAATGAGCGACACTGCTAGCGAGCTCCCACCAGACCCACGTTTAGGCCCCTAGGAACGCTGCCCAGCCTTGCAGCCAATTTTTTCCCAGTGGCCACTTGCACTATTGCAGTGAAAAAATTCCCTGCTGCCCGAAAAACATTTTCCCCAAAGGCCATCATTATGACAGAGACGTCTGTAACACTGTTGACAGGTCACCTCAAACTGCAAACAAGGTCAGTTATGATTTTTTCTATTGTGAATATTTTATCCATGGAGGTTTTATATTTGTGAAACTTCTTTAGGGCTGAGAAAAGCGATTTAAAAATCTTTGACGTCACATCACAATGTAAAGTCTATGAGCTGAGCAGAAACTGCCGGGCATGGCCAGCAGGATATCCTAGGCCACATACCCAGGAAATACTCCCAGAAGCGAGAAACTTTTTTTTGGTGTATGCGCCAGGTGAGCAACTCTATTGAAGTGAATAGGCGCCATTTTGGGATCTGGTCTTAGGCCTGGTATACATCTTTGCCCAGGCGATGCACATTGTAGTAAACTGAAGAGCAGCAAATAGACCTATAGGCCGACATGCGTAAGCAGTCAAAATTATTCTTGGCGGTTAACCAGTTATCGGTTTACTGGTTAATAGTTAACCGCTGACATCTCTAGACTGGGCCCAGTTGAACACCAGCTTTCTACCTACTACAGTGCAGAGTGCTAAGTAGCTGACTGAGCTAGTGTATAAGTATGAAGGTCAGCAAGAAAAGCTGGTAGCTAACATCTTTCATCTGTTGATATGGACGCCACCATTTAGGGCTGGGTCAATGGATGGGAGGTGTGGAGACAGCAGTGTGTGTGTGTGTGTGTGTGTGTGTGTGTGTGTGTGTGTGTGTGTGTGTTTGTGGAGAACATTCCAGCCATTGAACACACACATGGTTTGGTTTAGAGCGATGAAATGAGCACCAGACACAGAGCAGTGACAGTGAACGAAAGCCTCAATGATGCATGTACACACACACACACACACACACACACACACACGCAGACACACACACACACATACGCGCAGCCCTGACTGCACGGGTTAATGGAGTGACGGAATCCAGAAGGAATTTACTCAAGGACTCAGGGAGTGAACTATTAGGTAGCCTCTAAACTGCCCTGCAGAAACTCAGAGAGTGCTGCTCAGTTTTCCCACATTGTGACGCACCTACAGCCTCTTAACGAGGGCAATACAGGATGAAAGAGCTGTGTGTGTAGAAAAGTGAGACGGCATTATCAAAAAGACAAAAAGATGGTCAAAGGGGGGGGGACGCAGAGGCAAAAAGACTGCACCGGGGCAGAGCAGCAACGTCAGGAAGACTCCTTGGCAGTGCAACCTGATCTCTCCCAGACTCGCACACCCTCTGATTGGCTGGCCCTCCCATGAACCCTGACCCTTGACTTTGTCTGGGACTTGTGACCTTGAGTGAAGTACAGGCAGAGTGCCGCGTCTCCTCCCCAAGACTCTCGCCTGTGCTCTTTCTCGGCTCTCTCTCCCCTGGCTTTTCCCCTCTGCCCATACGTCTCCAGCGAGAGAGGGTCGGCGGGGAGGAGATGGAGAGCAGAAATGTCAGCGAGACATTAAACAGAGTGCGTCTGTGTGTGCTCTCATAGTCCAACCTGTCTGATTTCCCTCTCCTCCATCCCCCCCCTTCCTCCTCCCCACGTCTCCTCTATATATGCTTCTCCACAGAGTAATAAATTCATCCTCTCTTCTCCAAATCTCCAAATCTCTTTGTCTTTTTTGCTCCATCAACACCCTTATCACTTCTTCTGCAGATCTTTTCTGCCTCCCTTTGCACTCATATGGTTTATTACACCCTGTGTCAAGGCTAGTACCACCAGTAATTCAAATAAATCGGCTGTATTTGAGTGCTGTTTGGCAACACACCGTGGCTTGAAAGGAAAATACCAACCATAGAAGAAGTTGCATATAACCTTGAATGGATTAACTGGTCAAGTTACTCATAAAAAAACAGTGTCATAATAGTTTATAATTATAAATGAATAAAAACGCAGATTATTAGGAAAGCTTTCCTTGAAACTATTTTAAAGGAATAGTTCATGCAGACCTGTTATGTGCCCTGCAGTGAGGTCTTGCACCTTAGCATTTTTGCCTGGATGTGTGTACACTTGGTCCCACTGTCCCTTGATGTAAAGTATCACTACTGAAAAAATGAACCTCGGTGCAGTGAAGTCTGTTTCATTTCAACCTTTGATTTGACCTTAATTTTGCTGGTAGCCATGAAAACTAAATCAGAATTTAGTATAATTGCTTTTTATGTTACCCGCTACAATGACAGCCAGAATGAACCTTTAGACTTTTATATCCACTGTAAAATCAGACAAATTGTGGAACTCTGAACCTGTGTTTCAGGTCAGTGTCAGCCTGTGATGTCTGAGTTTTCAAATGCAAACCAATGACGATTTAATAGAAGTGATATTACTAACTATGCTGTGGTGGAGATGTTTCAAATTTCATGATCAAAGCTCTGAATAGCCACCGCTGAAGCATCATCACCATTTATTTGCTCCATGAAATGAGAATGAATTTATGAAATAGTGTGTATTGGTGTGTGTGTGTGCTGTGAGACTAAAGGATGCTGTAATCTGCGAGTGTGTGTGTGTGTGTATTAAGTGTGTGTGATTTCAAGACGGTGTTTTTGTATTGGTACATCTTAAATGAATATGCACAATGTCATTTCACTGACCAGACGCACACACACACACACAGAGTGTAAAGTGTTTGGCCTCTCTTCACTTTTCTTTTCATGGTGCTGGTTTTGTAATGTGTCCTTGTGTTAGCCTGGCCTTTCTGTGCTTTTATATTTGCTGCATGCATCATTCTTAGATATTTCCTCTATATTTCTACTTGGTCTGCCTGCCTTATTTCCCCCTCCCCAACATTTTCTATACCATTTAACTGATATGAACTTGTGTGAAGGTCTCACCTGTCAGCCCATCCAACTCCTGCGTGAAGAACATGATTAAACATACTTGCATTCATGCTGTTGCTTGTTTCTCTTTCTGACCCTGTTTATCTGATTTAATTCCCCAGTCTTTGTTTTATTAATGAGACTCATTCGACTACAGATGTATTCTTTGTGCATCCTAAATCATATTATGTGTGATGGAGCAGCTTTTGGAGCAGGGGAAAGTCAGCTGGGAGATTATTAACGAAAAATTAAACAAAATAATGCTGTGTTTCTTTTATTAGTGTAGCAATGCCTTTTAAAGTTTAGTTGTGCCTGTTTGTTGCGGTGCGCACACACACACACACACACACACACACACATGCTCACATGCATACATACAAATGGGTGACAAATTAAAGGAAAACCAGCATATAGTGTCTTAGTATGGAGTCAGTGAATACAACATTTTGGGAATTATGCTTATTCTCTTTCTTGCAGACATCAATACCACTCTCATGCCTGTACAGTAAATATGAAGCTGAGCTGAGCACAAGCAGACGGGAACAACCTTGGCTCTAACAAAATGTGCCCACTGGTACCTCTATGGATCACTTACTAATCAACAATTTATTTGTCATTTGTTTAATCCATACATAGGTTATGAGCCTATTATGGACTATTTCTTGGTAACAATAACTTCCTTAGCTCTTGTTGTACCCATATACTGTATAAAATAATAGATGTAACTACCATGATGTCACCCACATGGGCAGTATGTGGATTTCCTTTCTGAAGCCTTGAGTTCAGCATTTTGGCCGTCGCCATCTTGGATTTTTGGAGCCAGAAGTGACCATATTCTGATAAGATGCTGGAGATGTGCAGGAGAGTGAGGTGGGTGTGACTGAATAAAATGTAAACAGGTGACTTATAAACATTTATGAACATGTGCACATAAGAATGAAAAGTCTTTGGCGATTAGACCCCGTAGAGATGGATGGATTTAAGGAGGGTGATGAATCCATAGTCGAATAATGTGCCAGGGCTGACGTCAAAACCCGGAAGTTTAGCATTGTGCTGGTTCCCAGAAGAGAAAGTGAATGTGATTTTTGCATTGCGTTTTGGATTATGTCAGAAAATGAGCTCTGTGGCTAACACAAGTTTATGATACTTACAGGTTTTGTTCAGCGAGATAATCTTCACATATGAACACCTTTCATACCACATTTGATCACCAGAAGTAAAAAGCTAACGTTAGGCTTTAACAGACTACATGACTACTCCACGGTCGCGTGACTCTTGACGTCACCGCCACTGAGCTTTCAACTGATTTCGGCCGCTTTATTTTAAAAACATTGTATAATGTGGAAATCGGACTGTTTAAGCTAAATAAGAAGCTGTAATGGCGGACTGCCAGCACTCTCGCCTGTGATGATGTTTAATGTCCCCGACAGGGTTTGTAGTTGTATTAAGCAACTTGTTAGCAACCACCTTTTTTACGACACGTAAAAGCTACAAAAATCACAAGTAGGGCATTTACTGATGTGTTTTCTGTCGTAGAACAAAACCTGAAACTCACCTTTGCTTTTGTTAACCACAGACCTTATTTGAGGCATTTTACCAAAATCCCATTCAAAAAATGTATTGACTTATAGACGAGAGAACCGGAAGTGCTAAAAGTGCTAACGGAGTTCCGGGTTTACTGGCACACTCTATAGGGAAAACCTTCCGGGGTCTGGACGCTGGTGGTGGTAGAGGTGATGAAGATGAGATATGGAGAAGATGAGAAGTGCTGATCGTCTGGATGAGCAGAGGAATGAGGTTTTGTTGAGCTTGTCCTGGACTCTGGACACGATGGCTGGAGGTGAACAGGGTGGAGGAGGGCGCGAAGATGATGGCTGACAGCGGCAGAGGTGAGAGCAGATTTAAAATTTTGCAGTGGCATCCTGATTGGCTGATAGAGATTGTGGCAAAGTTTGATTGGATAACTAGAAGAGTGAACATCCATAGTCAGCTGATTAGAGGAAGCAGTGGGAGTGGGATGGAGAGAATTGTGAATGGATGAGCAGCACAAAGAAAGTCTTCCTGATTGAACTTACACTGAGCTTGTTTGTAGAATCTATAGGCAATGGTGCAAGATGTAGGGATTGGAAGCGCTGTGGTTCCTGCTGTAGCAGTGAGAAGAGTACATTTGAGCATTGGCCAAAATGCAATCTCAGAACTCACTCGCTATCATCTGACAAAGATTTTGCTTTTTATTATCTTTTCTTTAAAATTTCTCTCATTCATATGCAGATATCTGTTTAAAGAGATTAGCCAAAATGCTCGTCACGTGAAACAGGAAGTGTTTTCTCAAGAGGCTCATCATCGTCAGGACTATAGTGTCAGATGATGATCAGCTCTACGATTGCCCCTGTTTCCAGTATTTATGCTAAACTAAGCTAACTAGCAGATGGTGATAGCTTCATTCCAGTTCAAATATGAGAGCGATATCAATCTTCTCATATAACTCTTTGCAAGAAAGAGAAAAAGTGTACTCCACAAATTGGTTAAAGACAGGACTAATCTCTCCTCTCGTCTCCTGTCCTCTCTTGTCCTTTCCTCTCCTCGTACACCTGTGGACACACATGTCCACGTGCCCACATGTAGCCTTGGCAGATGCACACAGAAGTCTCTCTGTGTTGTCCCGGTGCAGAACATGGCAGGAGAGCTCAACCGAGCACAGCCGAGTGGTGTTTATTTTATTGGATGTTTATTTCGCTCTGTAAAACATGCCACTCAGGGACCTTGCGAGGCGATGCACTCAAACTCCTTTCTCTCTCTCTCTCTCCCAGTGTAAACAGTGTGTATATCGGGAGTGTTTCCTTCACTTGTCTGTGTAGAAATGTAATCCATCCAGTCAGACACTGTAAACAACATCTCTACGTGTTTATAAATACTGCCCAACCACTCTAATGAATTTATGGTAATGCCTTGTTCTACTGCTTCTGCTGTGTGTATGAGTTTGTGTGTGTGCGCTTGTGTGCACGTATCACTACTCTGCTAAAGAGTACTGCGCACATTTTTACTGGTTTCTGATGTTTCTGGAGGGGGTTTTATTTCCTGGTGTGTACAGCCTGGTTAAAAGCTTAAAACCTGTCACAGCAGCAAGCAGTGACTGACTGATATGAACCAACGTGCCTCAGTACGAAGTCCATTAGCAAAGCAACTCTGTTTTATTCCATTTACCTCGCTTCAACTCACCACAGCAAGATCTGATCTCTTAAAAATGAAGTATATGTGTTATATTTCTTGTAGGAGTTTGTTCCATTGATTTTGACTTTGATGATTTTTTAAACACATGGCGGAGACAGCCGCTGCCACTGGAAATGTGAGCACATTATTAAACTTGATATTAATTTGTTGGAGTCTTATTCACCACATTTCATTGTTTGTGAAAAAAACAGAGACATTAAACTTCATTTCCAGTGTTGGAAACACATCGAAGGGCAAACCAAAGTATTACTCATTGGATAAGTAGTGGTGACTGGACCGATTTTTATTTGCCTTTTACAATGTTTTTCAGTCCGTTATGTTGCACTTTGAAACGTAACCGTGACCAATGTTCCAGCTTAAACAGATGGTTTTCCTGTTGTCATGTTTTGATGTTAACAGTTTGAAATTACGTTGAACAAATTGCAGCTTTAGCGTCTCACTGGCAGCCACGCCGCTCTCTCATGTGGGGCGCTTTGTGTTTTTCATGGCCATTATTATACAATATCAGTTGGTTAGACATGGCAAATATCACTGTCTCCTCCATTTTGGCTCAGCTGGAAAAGTACAGCCAATGACAATCAAGTGGGTCAGCCACAAATCCTTCTTTGCTATAGGTTAAGGGTGTGACATCGCCAGTCAGAGTTCACCAATGTTGAAATGAATGTGATGCAAAGCCATGAGTTTGTGTTGCCACTGGAAGCAAATGTTTCATTCGCCCTTTCGCTCACACTGAATGGGAGCAAATGGATAGCAAATATTCCCCAGTGTTAATTTCATGCATGTGTGACCGTGCCCTTTGACCTCTTTTTTATCACATTACCAAAGGTCAGCACTTGGGTCATGTGATGACACCTGAGCCGACTCCATTTGCTGGTTAAAATCATGAGAAGTTGAGAAAAACTGGGAGGTGGACCTTTGAGTTGGACACGATAAACGACACACTGTGCATTTGCATTCAAGTGACAAAGCCCTCTAGTGGCTGCAAGACTGAAGACTCTTTTATCAGCAGCAAAGAAAGATAAACTGGAAGCCAGAAAGTCCTTTAAATTTGTTGTTTTGATTCACTCTCACTGCTCTCGTAGGGCAGTTTCAAGCCGTCAAAGCACCAGTAACATATCCATCCAAATGGGAAATAATGCAAGATAATGTGATGTGTCACACACCTGTAATTCCCTCATGCAGCGACACATGCATTCCCCCTTGAAGGTTTTTTTTTAAATCATATGAAATTACATTACATTTTTCAGGTCGAGTTTGCCTTTTTATTAGGAGATGGGTGTGCACAACATACTGATACAGTCAATTACAAATTCATACATAACTTTTTGTACAGGCCCAGTTGAATAGTGCAATAATAATTACCCTCTCAATATGACAAGTTCATGGGAAAATGGAAGTGCAAAGAGGATACCCTGTTCATGTGATGTGATCAGTTACTTATCATGTCAATGTAGAGTCCCTCCTTTCACAACTAAATGGAAATAAATGGTTTTATGACACTGCCTTGTAGTCAGATGGAGACAAGGTAATTCTTGTCATATGGCTACACCATGCAGCAGAACAGTGTCTCTCAAGCTATATATACTGTACATATATATATATATATATATATATATATATACATATATATATATGGGTTTATTACTTATTTGTTTAATTGGGTGGTAAATAGACTGGGGCTGGTTGTGTATTAGTTGTGAATAAATTTGGGAATTTGTTCAAATAATATATGAGTTAAAAGATGAAATGTAAGAAAGTTGTAGGGATGTATTAGTTTTACTTCTACCCACTCCTTTTTGGGCACTGTATTATTTGTTTGTTTTTATGTTTTTTATTTTTGGTTCAAAATAAGGTAATCTATCTATCTATCTATCTATCTACACAGTTTCCTCCAGTCTATGGTTTCGTCAGAAGAGTGAAACAGCGCCCCCTGTGTTTTTATGTCAGGTCAAATGTCAGACATGATAGTGTAGTTTGAGCGTGGAGGGCAGAAAGGTGAAGAGGCATCCTTTGAATTAAAAGTAGTTTCAGCCACAGTGAAAAATGAATACGTTCACCGTCATGTCACTGTGAGGAGACACGTCGTTGGAGAAGAGTCCGAAGTGAAGCCTGTGGCCTCTTAACCAAGTTAATAACTTTACAGTGTTTGTAATGATATTAGCTTCAGTGTTAGCTAGCAGCGAGGGGCTGCTGTCAACAGACAAATTGTCCAACAGGGCTACACGTGCAGTGGGACATTATGGACACTCCATCTCCATGAAACAAGGGACAAATGACTTCGACGTCAGATAACGTGAGTCAAACACCCTCTCTGTCTGTCTGTCTCTGTTTGTCTTTAGCTCACAGTTTAAATGCCTCTCGGTGATTTCCTGTGTGTTTTTCCTTAGGAAGTACCCAGAGGACATTATATAGCCTACTGTAGATTGTTTGCCTTGACACTCAAGCTGTTGTCTTACAGTATGTTGTCGACACAGACAGATAGTCTGCAGGGCTGTCCACAGGGCCCAGTGCTGCTGCATTTCTAGGCTGTTGAGTCACCTATTGATGGTTTGTGATCTGTTAATGAGCCTGTACTGAGGCTTGTGAGAGTTTCCTCTGTCTTGTATGTTTTTTAGCTGTGCTGTAGGCTGTATTGAGCAGTGTGCTTACAGTAACTACACTGTAGGTCTTGTGGGATAATTCTTCTATGGTATCAATATGGATAAAAGTGTGTAAGTCATGTATTTTACACATGCAAGTGATGTAAGCCTTGATGATTGTTTTTACTGTTCAGACTTTTAAAGCCTACTGATATGTATCTGTTCCTGTACCTGTATCTTGTGGCTTTGTGGTAAGAGAATACACAGAAAACAGTGTGTAAGTCATGCTTCTATGTGCATTTGTTTCTGTTGTTATTTAGTTTATTATGTACACCTAGATAAAACAAGTGCAATATAACAGTCATGCAGTAAATCCTCCCTTCATGGAGGTCATAATGTTCAGTTTTTTGTTTGGACCTGTTATAGAGAGGTGTTGACCTCTTCAGTATAATGCAATACAATTAAAGAGCACCACAAACTGTAGCCTCCAAGTGGCCAAAATGTTGAACCAACACCTCACTTTAACAGTAAAAACAGAAGATTAAAACCTTCATGAATGTTTCTTCATGCAATAGCCTGCACTAGTTTGACCTGGCTGTGTCTAATAAACTGGTGGTTGTTGCAGGATGAAGGAGGACATGTGACATTAGAGAGTAAGTTTACTCCTGATGTAGAAGAAGCTGCACATACTGAATATCAGTGTCTTCACAGACTGAACAACACTACATACCACACAGCAGCATAATGGAGATGGATAATACTCATTTTCTCAAACCTGGTCTGTGTGTGTGTGTGTGTGTGTGTGTGTGTGTGTGTACACGTGTGTGTACACGTGTGTGTACCGGAATGCCGCTTAAACAGAAAATGTAGGTTTGCTATTCATTGGCCCCTAATGCTTTTTACATGTGTTTTGTTGATTTGATTATTTTGTGTGTGTGTGTATACACATGTCTGTGACCATGTAGGTATGCGTGTGAGTGTGTGTCCGTTGCTCTCAGACTAAGCCATCATGGCTCCCCCCTCATCAGGCCCGACAGGTGTTATTACATTGAAATGAGAGCAGTGATGTATGCATCTGTAATGTGGACCTGTCCTCTTCTGCTTGATGGAACCTGACGCTTCTCATTATCGTGACGCGTCTGAGAGAAGAACAAAGTACCAACACTTCGCCTGAAGTGCTGCTCATGAGGCATTATGAGGCGTTGTAAGCACATTTCGTGAAGGCATTGACGAAAAGTGACACATCACATTTTAGAATTCTTTCAAAGTGCTAACAAATCTGATGTCAGTTCTATTTAGTGCAGATAAATGACATTTCTGTCGCAATTTGCACTCAGGATGTTAAGCAGAGAGTGAAATGATAATGACAGAATAATGCATTTTATTTAGATAGGACTATCAAAACAGCATTACCAGGTATTTTTATTTAAACACTAGTATTCATAAGCTTAAGAGACCAGTTAAAACATATATTGTTGATTTTTAAATGGTATTTGACAACAGGCATATTAAAAAATAAATCACCAACTCCTTGTCTTAATGTCAAAACAGAGATAGAAAACAGTTAATCAAGATCTACTTCTCCTCACAGAGAAGTATCTTGAGTAGCGTAGGAAAAGCTGGTGCTGCTGTTTGCCAGAATCTGACCCAGTGCGGTACAAATCCAATCTGATTGGTCACAAACACATTCCAGCAGCTTTGACTTGCCAGCTGCTTTTCTTTGCATACCACCTTGAAGACGACTTTTTATTCACTTCACACGCCTTGCTTACTGATTTGTAATAGCCACAATGCTCTCTTGTATTCTTTGTTGTTAATTAACAAAGCTCTGATATGTTGTTGTCCCATCCAGTGCTTGTTGTGCCACAGAGACCTGAGAACGAGCAGGTTTTTGTTCCTAATGCACTGCAGCAGCAGATTTGATTGCTGTGCCGCTGTGATCACACACAATGAGAAGTGATAAAATTAAAGACAAAGATAAAGACATCCCTTTGTTACACGAAGAGAAGAAATGAAAGGGGGCAAAACAAAAGAAACAAACTAAATGCTTCCTCTATGCAAAGCAGTTTTCATTTTTATCCTGGGGATGTTTGGTTGAGGTCACTACCTCTTACCTACTGTATGTATTGTTTTCTATAAAGTTTGTGTGTTATCATAGTTTGATTTGCGTCTTGCATTTCTGCTTTCATTCCTTTGGAGGAATTTCTGATATCTCTTTGACAAACACATAAAATCAACAGACGAAGGTGCTATCATAAAATATATCTAATTAAACATCACGCAGTTGCATCCAATCTGTCAGTGGATTATGTAGCTTGCATAGCATGGCCTCACATTTTATCTTCACTTATCTCTGAACATTTAAACACTCTTGAATGCCAAAGCCAGACTCATGCTTGACTCTGCCTGAACATCTGTCTCATTTGAGTTCAGTCCATCTAACTTTATTCACAGCCAAACAGATGTGATGTCTTTGAAGGATTTAGCCAAGCTGTCGAGTGATACAGCAAATAAGCTACAAGCAGTATTTCCATATTATAAGATGAAATTATTCATCATGTGATTTTTAAATAAGGTTTCGTAACTGTAAACCAGGCTGCTGGGCTTTTATGCTGCATTTTGTAGTCTGCTGCCAGTGTTGATGCAATGCCATAATTTAGTCATTAAGAGCCTGATTATTATTTACATGTGTTTTGGGTGATCCAGTCACAAGTGGACAGCGCTATATAAAATTCTAAATAACTGACAGGACGCATTGTGATTTGACCACTCAGACAACTTGCAAACTTGTAGTGCAAACACTAATGTTTCCTGATGCGTGCCCGTCAAGGACTACGTTATCAGTGCAGGACGTGGTGGTTGTTAAGGTGATGTGCTAAAAGCTTTATAACATTACCATTTAATGTCGTTAGACAAATTGTTGCATGACCATCCCTCATTTTGCCCTATAGAAGGAGACATGTTGAATTCTGCTGAGAGAGATATCTCCAGCTGTACTGACACAACCACTAATGTGACTAGCAAGCACGCTACAGTTACAGTAGCTAGCAAAAGTGTGGACATAATAACTGTGCGTGGGGCAGTAATGAAATCTGAACACAAATGGTCAGCTGGAGATACATGAGAGATACAGTTCTTAACAGCGACGCGTCTCGACTTTCCACTTTTGTTCGGATCACCAATATGCATGTTACTACCAGGTCTACATAGACTCTAACAAGCATTTATTATATCCGCCAGGTGTAAACCTGGAGAGGGTCTTGCATTTGGTCATGTGTGTGCAGGTCTGTATTTGTCTGCAGCTAGTCTCACAAACTACTGGACCCATCAGCCTAATATTTTCTTGGCACATTTATGAATGTGTGGTTGATGATGGCTTGTGGTTGTGGTAGGGTTGCAGCAGTAGAGATTTTAACAGCATGATAACTGTCTTAGAAAATATTGCGGTTTCATGGTATCATGGTATTGTAGAATTATTCTCATTATTAATGACCCTTGAAGGAAAACGGAAGGGTTATTTTTAGTTGAAAAAATGTTTTATTACTATCATTGTAATTTGAAACCATTTTTTAAATGGATTCATGTGTAAAACGTCTGCCCTTTGAAAATAACTAGAATAAAGGTGACATTCTCCGTCTAGTTGCATTTTTCCCCCAATAACTTTGATGAGCAAATGTACATGGTATAATAACCATCTATTGTTATGTTACAGTATAGATTGAAAGTAGTGTACAGCTGCAACCCTAGGTTGCGATTATTCACAATTTAAAAAAAAACAAAAACATATTAATTGACTGCTCTGATTTATACCGTCATTGACTGCTGACTCCTCGCTCCTCTTAACCAGCTGATAGGGGCCTGAAGTGATCAACCACATGATACAGCAAAAGAGATTTCCTGCCATCGACTAGGCTAAAAACAAGCCTTGTCTGTTGCAGGCCACTTTTTGACCATGTCATGGTTAAAAAACTGACATCAATAGAAAAGTTTGGTCTCATTTTGAACCAAAGCGTCTGTAGATTAATCCCACACCCGATATGTTATTATGATCCATTAAAGTTGAGTGAGATTCGACTCTCTTTTGTGTGGGAGGAGAGAGGGAATAGGAAGGGGCTTTATTGGACATTGGACATCCAAGGTTTGTCCCCACTTAGCCTGTCTACTCTGGTTACACCTTGATAATGCAACCTACATATTGTCTTCATTTCTCTACTGTCATGCATACTGTCACTGGACACACAGTCTGCCCTGCACTTCCCATGTTCCCCACCCACATACCCAGACACACCTGAAGGAATCTGTACTCTCCTAGTGCATTTTTTTAGTATTTTGTAAGAATATTAATCATGAAGTCTGGTCTGCAGATTCGTAGCTTGAGACTAAATGGCATTGTCACTGGAAAAGATAAATTCATGTTCGACTTTTCACTGGCAAGTTTTCACATGAAGTGAATAAGATGCTGGAAAGGGGCCATTCATAGAGGTGGGTGCTGGTATGACTGCTCCCTGGCATGACCAGCTTTGACCTCTCTTTACAGGCAGGTACGCCACACCACCAGGGACGTGTGCTCCCTCCCTCTCCTCTCCTCTCCTCTCCTCTCCGCTTTTGCCATGATACCTTTTCATCAAGCTGCTTTCATTTTTGAACAATGCCACCTCAGTGACACAGGGGAGAGGTGGCTAGCCTGCATGTTTCACGGTTTTCTGTCAGAAATTAAGAGCTGAACTTGCAGATGGAGCCTGCTGGCCCTTGAAGACCTCTTTAGGTTTCTCTTCCTTTTGCAGTTGCCAGGAGAGCTCAGCGTATTAACCCATTCCTGATTTACGTCCAGAGATCAGTACTTGCAAACACTGGTGCATTGTCCACCACAGTGTAGCTTCGCTTTCTGTGTCACTCGCTGCTGAACTGAACATTGCAGGCTAACTGTTTTGTCAGTTTTATACGTTTTGCTCTCTATTCACTTTAAAGACTTCTCTCATCCACAGAGTCCTGACCTGACTGTTGTGGCACTATATTTAATCCACAAGTGTTAGCCTTGCAGTAAAGCATTGCAGTCTGATTCACAGCAGCACCCTGAGCTTCACTAATTATATGTTCAGTAATTATCATAATTCAAAGCGCTACTTTTTATGCACTTACTATACCATTAGTTGACCCGATCTAGAGACATTGTGGCATTTTAGTAATTTGTTTTTAGCTGCTGTTTTACATTGCAGAAAAAAGCATTTTCAGCAGCGTCACAGAGCCAGGATCAGGACAGATTTTAGCAGGAAAACTTCATAGCATGCTCTGCTGCGATGATGATATTCTCAAACCATTGCTTGGCCAAGTGGCCAGTTCTGATTAGACACAGGATGTCTGTTATGATTACATAATGGCAGCACTCCAGGTAAACATTTCAAGCAACACTCAGAATAAAGTTTTTCTGTCGTATTTAGGCCATCAGTCTGATAATACATTGTGAGTGTGAGCGTGTTGCTGTTTCCCTCCGAGACGGCTCGGGTGAATCGCATGAAAGGACAGCTCAAGTGTATTAGCGAATAAAGTATACACATTTTATTACCCTTCATCCCTTTATCTTTGGATGTGAAAGGGTCTATTCACTCGACTGGGCTTATGCAGTGCACGAACAAGCAGCCAGTCCCGCGTGTGCCGGCTGAGTTTGTCCATGTTCGCTTCAACAATTGAGAGGGACAAAGGTGAACCAACTGATTTGTTGCAGTCGCTAAAATAATAGAGCAATTTCTTTCCTTAATGCTCATGGTCTGCTGTTGACTCACACAGACACTCGGGTGTGCGCGCACACACACACACACACACACACACACACACACACACACACACGAAGATGGCCAGGTCTGCTGAGAACAGGCTGTTCGCTCAAATCGTCCTCAAACAATGAAGTGCTGAACAGATCACATCAATCTCTCTCAAGAGAAATATTAGTTTCCCCCACCTTCCTTCCCCCCCACCCACACATAGTGGAGGAGGCTGGGGTTGCGTATGTGTTTTTGGGGCTTGCGCTTGCTTGAGTGTGTGTGTGTGTGTGTGTGTGTGTGTGTGTGTGTGTGACAGTGTGCAGTGAGCTAGACAGTGGAAAAAAGATACATTTTCAGCTTGTCTCAAATTTACCTCCAGTCCCCCGCGAGGCTTACACAACTGGCGAGAAATAGTCGGTGAGATTCCACTGCCATGACCGTCCCGCCGAGACATAAAACAACCTCTAACTGGCAACGCACTGCACATCAATTACACCTTTATTTGTTGGCTGGAGGTAGGGTGAAAGAGGCCTTATTTTCACAGCAGCTTCAAAAGGGATTTTACTGCAATAGCAGTGCAGTGATTTATATTTTTGCCTATTTTTATAGCAGCAGTATCATCCTAAAATGTATTAACAGTGAGTAAATCATATGCCTTCTCTGCTGATTGCCACTTTAAACGGCAGGAGAAGTTTTTAATATCAGAATTAGAAATTGGTTTTGAAAATTTGAAAGAGAGAAGAAGGAAGGCTTGGCTGATAAGGCAGGTTTAAGGTTTAAAGTAGTTTTTCCCTTTTTTTGGTGCACTTTTAATTTTTTTTTTTTTCAAGTTTAAGAAAGGCATTCTCTCGCCGTCTCCCTCTCCCCCACCCCCCACTAATCTCTGTATATTAGCTCTCAGGAAGGGAAAGCTCTCTCGGTGTGTCCTGGCTGTTTTAATATCTGTCAGCTTCATCCTGTGCTCCATCCCTCTGCTTCCTCCTCTCTTATTTTGGCTCTCTGTTTCCTCCTGTCTTCATATTTCACTCCTTTGTTTGACTCCTCTGTCCCCGTCTCCGTTCACTCTATCAGTCCTCGTCAGCGGCCGGCGGCGGACAACTGCATGTGCGCGTAGTTTAGAGACGGATGATGAGGTCTACGCCATTTAGTGCATTGTCTTGGCATTCCTCATTTCACCCAGTGCTTTTTGTCACAGCAACCCAGGTTCCTTGACACTCCATATAAACACACTGATTACAGCTCGAGCAATGGGACTTGTGTGTGTGTGCGTGTGTGTGAGACTGATTCCTAGTGTGCACCTGTGTTTAAGTGTTAACTCTGCAGTGATGTCTTTCAGCAAACCATCTATTCAAATTACATTTGTTTCGAAACAGCTTATGTGCAGAGATACACCTTTATACTCCAAGCTAAATTCCAAGAATGGCAACTTAACTTGGAGAAATGCATAAAAGACACCCACCACCCTTTGATATCTATTACTGTCAAGCCTAAATTGACTACATGCCCTTGGGACGTGGATTGGATGACTGCAGAAGGAAACATTCTTTCAGCTGAATCGAAACTATTGAATCAAATGTCTCTCTTAAGAAAATAAATACCATGCGGTGCTGAACACTTCATCTTCATATGATTAATTACAGAATTACAGAAACACTCAAGTAGCTCACAGTTCATACAAGTAGTCCTTTATCATAAAAAACACCACTAAACATACATACTTGCATGATGCATCATTTACAAATCGTCTTTAAAATTTCTAGAGAGTATTTCTAGAGACTCTGATGATCACATGTTCTGTCCAAATTAAACTGTCGATTGCAGTGGATCTGTAGTGTGTGTCGACCACACTTTGCAAATTACTGTTGCAAAAGAAGGACACCTCAGTGATAGAGGCCCTGTTGGTGTGAAATTTAATCGACAGGTCTAATGAGTGGTGGAGCGGGCACAAATATCAATATAAGCGCAAGTGAGGCTTTATAAATCTATAAGCTCAAGCATAAAGGGAACTTCATGTCGCTTTATCAAGCAGTCAGTCAGTCACGGTGGTCCTGAGCGTCTCCATAACCATGGCAACAATGACGCTAAGTGACAGACCTGTCATTCCCTGACATTCTCCTCCTCAAATTTTGAATTCATATTTCTCCGCTATGTCTCGTGAAACTCAGTAGAGCACGGTGCGCACAGACATACGGGACAAATTGTGCCCCCTATTGATTCAGCAAGGGACAGAACATTTTAGTTTCAATATGGGACAATCTGATATTATACAAAACGGGTGGCAACCCTAGGCACCGAGTCCAGACTGATACAGAGAGCGAAAACAGAATGTTGAGCTCACATCATCAGGATGGTCTTACCACGTTAGGAAACCCCATATATCACACATCAACTTTTAAGGAGCTAAGAAAACAGGCTTGTTTCAAACTTAATAAGGCATTTTTTGTGATAATCCATTGTGTTTTGAAAGGATTTCTGTGAGCCTTAGTGGAAGGGAAATTTCTGATGACACAATAGAGCATATAATCCCTCAAGTTTATTGAAAACACAAGAATCACCATACTTGGAGAGACCTGAATTTCACTGGATTGTGATGATACTACTCAGTAAAACAATTACCTTGTCTCCTAAGTTTAGTCATTGCCAAATTCATATTTGTAGCACAGTTACAAATTTGCTGTTGTTCTGGGCAGGCTCTTAACCTGCGGCTGGCCTCAGTATGAAGCTAACAGCCTGACTGCAGTCAGTTACTGACCCACCTAGAGAGCAGAGAGGCCGAGGTTAATATTATCTCCTCCAGATCTCCTCTCTAGCGGACAGGTGCCCTGACCCACCATTCACATGTTGTATTTGTTGCTATCAGTGGGTATTTCACACAGAAATAAAATGAAACAGCTGCTAGAAGCTGAGAGTGCTGCAGCTCTGTAGAAAGGGCTGTGATTTCACTGGCAGAACATGAGTCTTTCCAAAATTTGGAGAACCTGATTTTTGTGTTTCCCAAAATACCAACAAACATAGAACAAATGTTTGTTGAGAACTTGGTCATTGGAATAAGTATATCTACAAAAGCAAATATGCATGTAAGTAAGATAAACAGTAGAAGTGCACATGAAAGTTATGAAAAAAAAATGTGTACAAAATTACTTTTTGAATTTTCTTTTTTATATACTTAAACCTCTTCAGGCAGGATGATATTTAAGACAGAATCTAAGTGTACAGATTAACAGATGATTTGTGCTGATTAAGATTTAACAGAAGTCTTTGGCGCTTGGAAACCAGAGGAAGATATGTTGTGATCGAGGGACATGAGAGCAGCAGCAAGACACTGGTGGTGGTGGTGGCTGATGACTCTGAGGCTGCTGAGGCGCATGAGGCTGATGAATCTGTAAAGACCAGGTGGTGATGGGGAGGTGGAGGGCGCGCACAACTGCAGCAAGAAAGAATTACAGCAGAGAAAGAACCAAATTTAAAATGAGGAGCTGTAAGATGATAGGCTGACAGAGAAGATGTGTTGCTGTACTGTTGGCTGATTGTGAATCAACTGAAAAATACACAGGTAGAGATAGTGAGTGAGCATGCATGCAAGGAGTGAATGACAGGGTGAGACAGAAATCTTACAGCCTGAACATGAAAAGTATCGTCCTTCTGACTGAACTTTCACTAGAGCTTCGTAACAAAAGATAAGTGTTACCTCCCCTAGTTAGTTAGCACAACTGTTAGCACAGCTGATAAAGGTGAATATTTGCAAGTTATTAAATACTCAAAAAAAAAAAACAAAAACACTCCGGTGGCCATAGTCGCACGAGTAACATGAGGCTTTGGGTTTGGTCTGAAGACACTCAAGAGCTCCTATAATTTGCTGTCAATGACATCTTTGCTGCTGAGTAGACTTACTGTAAGGTCTTTTTGCGTTGCCCTTTTTGGAAGAAAAGAAAAATGTTTCATTGCTGTTGTCTTTTTCTTGGATTGGCCTGAACATGTATAAGGGCCAAATTTAAAATATAAAAAATGAGCATATCTTTTGCAATTGTTCAAATATTTGGAATGTTGTGTACACATACTTTTTTTTTTCATCTAGATGAATTGGCCATGGCCTTAAAAATGTCATTTGGTGCGACCGTGATTTATCTTAAAATTAATTAATTTCCATAACCTGCGTAAAATTTGTTTTTTAAGTTCTAAATTATATCAAGTGTTTAGAAACAAAATATTTTGCATTTCTTTTGAGTTTTTGTCAGTAATACTAATTTAATGTCTCAGCCCCCTTGTTAAATGAACTGACTGAAATATTTTTCTTGTATATGGCATAAAACTGTTAAATATCTTTAAAGGAGCAATAAGCGAAATCGTTTAACTGCTAGGTTCGCTGTTGTGCACTGCCTGTAGAGCAAAACAAAGTGTGTCATGAGCCACTCCTCCCTCTACCTCTGCTCTCCAACAACCCCCCCACACTCGCCTCGTCTGTGCCGACGAGTACCGCAGCACCTCCACGGACTATCACATCCAGACGGTCCCGGTGTTTCTTCTGCAGGCTCCGCTTCAGCCAGCTTCACTCAGCTTCACTCAGCTGCCTGATATACCCGCTGCTTCTTCCACATTACCCTGAATAACAAACCAGGGCTCGGTGCTCCGGTTGGATCCAAACGGAGAGCCGCTAGCGGAGGCTAACTGGCTGTGTTAGCAGCTGAGTGAAGTGGAGCATGAGGAGGAAGCACCTGTTAGCCCCCGCTTTCACTGCAGGCAGATTCACTCGCCACAGGAGCGAGGAAATAAAACCTAAACAGCCAACTTAGTTTAGCAGTTAGCAATGTCTTTCACTCACTCTCGGTCTCTGCTGTGTTTAGCTATTTCCCTGCTTTCCTGTTAGCCTTAGCACTAAGTTACTCGGCTGCCACGCTAATGCTGCAACTCCAACTAAGCCGGGAGCCGGGCTCACGGTCTCACGGAGAAGAGTTGGAATGTTAGCATAGCAGCCCATTAGTGCTAACGTCCCCACGCTTCAGACTCAGTGAGTCGGAGCCGAGAAGTGTGGGGACGTTAGCGTTAGCACTAGTCGGCTGCCATGCTAACGTTCCAACTCTTCTCCGTGAGCCCGAGAAGAGAGGAATGTTAGCGTTAGCTCCGAGAGTTAGCACTAGAGCTACTACGGCTACTGGAGTAGCTTGCAGCTATGGAACGCTTCTACCAGCTCCTCTAGTCACTGAGCCTCGCCTCCATTTCAGCAAATATATTACATTTATTACAGGTACCATCATCATTGAAGTAGGCAGGGGAATAGCTAAACACAGCCGCCAGGCTGCCCGCCGGGCTACATTTTACAATGCTAATTGCAAATGTTAGCTGGGCTGCCGGGCTACTCACCTAACACAACCCTAACGCCTGACCCATTGCTGGGACAGAGCCGCTAATAACTCAAGCTCCGGACATTAACCCATGCTACGATTGTAACATTAAATTTAATTGAATCGACATAGCGACATGTGCTTAACGTTACTGTAACACTAATTAAAACAGACATTTGACTTTATGTTGTACCTGTCCAGGAGAAGAAGAGCTAGCTCCGAGTCAGATTGTAGCCCCTTTAGTTCTTGCAGTGCTCTCCACCTTGGAAATGCAAGGCCAATGTTAATCTGAGTTCTGTCCCTTTCTTTATCCGACAACTTCTTCGGCAACAACCATTGTTTCTTTAGAGGTAATGTCAGATCCTGGCCGTCTTCAGGTGGACGTTCTGCTCTCTGCCATTTCATTTCGAAAATATGCGCTGCCATTGCTCACTGGCTGTAGCCTTTTATAGGGAGGGAGGGCCATGTCATGTTATACTCCAGATGAAATTACACCTCTAGTTCTTCACATAGCAATTTTTTAATTCCTTCAATCTAGAAATGATGAATTTCGCTTATTGCTCCTTTAAAAACTACCATGCACTTAAGCATACTGTATCTGTGATTAATATGTCAGCCACAGAAACTAGATACTATATTTTTTAATACAAGTATTACTTTTATCAGACATAAACATCTCATATCATTAAAAGAAATTATTCAGAGGCCGATAAACATTTTTTTAAATACAAAAACATAGATTTAATACAGATTTGAATACAGTTTCATCACATTTTCATAACATAACATAATCTTTTACAATAAAAATCTCAACAAACAAGCGCTGCACATATCACCTTTGTTTTTGTTCTTTATTTTTTTAAATTTAGACTTTTTAAAATAAAAATCAAATTAAATATAACTGCATCACACATTGCCTCTTTTTTTTTAAAATAACATCTTATAAACTTTTTAAAATAAAAATAAATCATGAGTGCAGAACACATTGGCTTTGTTTTTAACAAACATTTAATAGATATTTTTAAAACATTCCTTTAAACATAAGCATTAATATGCATTAACTTGTCAGTAGAAGTGGTCAAATCTGAATCATTTAAGCAAAACCATATATCATAAATCATGTCATCATGTATAGTGGATGCACACATTTGCGGCCTTGTCATCAACAAGGATATCATTCAACTTGAAAATCATCATGTTCGGTATTTCGATTGAGGGGCACTTGTCGACTGCGAGCATTTTTCAGCCCCAGTCTGAACTTTGCCCAGTCTTGGTTGTTCAACTTGGAGTAGCGTGAGCTTGCTGGCTCAGGTTCTTAGATGCCAGCATGGACATCTCTCTTATAGCAAAAGATTACATCTGGAGTTTGTGGCCTTATGACTAAGTTCTTGTCACCCGACAGCTGCATGGAGCTAACCTGGACTTCCCCTCCCACTTCCTTAAGGACCTGGCCCACATTTGGAAGCTCATCATCACTCACAATCACAAACTTGCCAGTCAAATCTTGAGGACCTTCTTGTTCCCTTGGTAGCTCAGCCCTGCCCCTTGCAGCCTCAGTGTGGCAAATGGTTTCTCCCAGGTTAACTTTTACTGGTTGCTAACAGAGGCATGACTTCATTTCTGCATGCTTGCAGAAGCATGTGACTAATTTGTGCTGCTTTGTGAAGACAAAACATGGTGTATTTTAAAGGTTCCTCTCATGGCAGTCATATTGTTTAGAATCAGCTCATCATATTTCTGAATGCTCTCTCCCTTTATCCAATGATGAGTGATAGCTGACCCAGATTTTAGCCAGCATCTTATACAGGTCCAGTGGAGTCTGTAGCTCGCCTCCTCGTCGAACGTAGAGAACCGCATCCCTCTTTAATGCCATCTGGAACAGCCTTTCCATGGGATCTTTCTGAATAGTTCCATGCCAATAATTAAATATATTTCATCCAGGTGATGAAATACACACCCAAGCAATATGTCTTCATGATGCTTTATTAAGTTTTCTTTCTCTTCTCCAAGCAAGGTATTCTTGCTGCAGGGTCAGTATTAACACGATGCCTATGAGATTCGGTTTTTACTTTGCTTGACAGTGGCATCTGGTAAAATAGATTAAACCAGTTAAGAATAAATAAATGATAAATAACTAATAAATACATAATTACCCAAGTGAAATTACATGCTTCATTTTTCTCATAATTTTGTAAAAAGAATCAAGATAAAACATGGTTTCTGAAATATTGGGGAAAAAATGATCAAAAACTGACAATCTAAGACATATATCCATCATAAAAAAACACTGTGCAATGGTCGCACCACATTATGCTTTTTCAAGTATAGCCATTAGTTAGTGGAAAAATATAACCCTTTTTTAACAAAACCAGCTAGCTTCCAAGAAAAGATATCTTTGAAATGTATAATCAAAATATATATTTGTAGAAACAATTTATTAATAATCATTTAACTTTTTGAGGTCATACCACATGATACCCAAATATGGCAACAACATACTAGCTGTTCAAACGGTTGCTCTTTTCCAAATTTGACAGAGAGTCACAAACCTGCTGGTTGTCTCCATGGGTTCTTGGCAAAGTGCTGGATGATGCAGCGTCCTGTCTTTGAATGGATTCCAACATATAAGTCCCAAAGTGGTCATTTCTTGATGGTCGCACCACAGGATATTTCATAAAATGGACATTATCGGACAAAGTTTGCTTCTGTGTTATGATTGAAATATAAAGACAAATGTCTACTCTTTTTTTGCAGGACTACAAAACACTTTGGAAATCATGCCAAATAGGAAAGAAAATCAATTTACACAATTAACACATTTAGGGTGATTTAAAAGAAGTGTACTACATATATATGGTATCTTTTTATGCATTTCAACCATTTTTTTAACTATAAAAAATGCAATCGGACAGAAAATTTAGGCGTCACGTCATTGACCCAGGTGCCATTTTTTGTCTCCTCTATTCCTGTTCAGCTAAACACATTTCCCAGATCTTTTTATATTAATTCCATACAAACTGTTGTTGTTGTTGGGAATATATAAAACCCACTGTCCCCTGTGTGGTAGACTTTCCACTTTTGCAGTATTAACAGCAGTTGCTAAAGCTTTTATGGACTGGCTTTAGGTTGAATCACTATTGTGTAACTGCACATTTATTAAGAGTATGTTGAAATCATTCCAATGATTACTTTAAGTAAAAGTCTGGTAATAGGGAAGCAGTCAAGTGCTTCCATCTGAATTGAGCCCTAAAGGGACAATAGCTTGCTAACCTCTTTTAGCATCTCTGACCTCATTACCTTTACCTTGCTCCCATAAATGTATAGATTTATTTCTCTTTTTGTCTTCAGCGTGCATACCAATGACGAATACTTCTACTCCATTTACAGTGTAATATGCATTTGAATGTCGTTCTGTGTTGTTTACATTGACTCTGGATATCTTTTATCTGAGCAGACACTAAAGTCAGTTATACATACGTGCAATAAGCACCTTGTCGTTTGTTTCTTTTCCATTCCATTCAGGTTTGTTCCTTTATATTTATTTGACTTCCGCTCCATCCCATTCTCTCCTTTTCTTTTCCCTCTATTTTATTCTGCTCTGTGCTGTAACATGTATGTACTCATACAGAAAGAATCCCTCTCAATCACTTATGACTCAGTCGCAATGCATGGGGGTGTATTTATCTGCAGAGACTCTGACCTCTAGCCTATAGTTTCTCATTTTCTTCTTATTTTCTGTGTTTATGGGTGTGTGCCCCCACAGTGCTCAGGTGAGGTCAGGGCTTTATGAAAAGGTTGCGACCAAGTGCCAGACTATAGCAGCATGCATCCACGAGAAAAAGTGCAGAAAAAACACAAATATGGCAAGGCAAAATGCCAAATGAGAGCCAATCTGGGGATGGCTTTTAGTTTAATTTTTGTTGGCGAGTGTGTTTACAAACTGAACATCCTGCATAGTATACCTTTAGATATATTAACCACTAACTGACAATAAGAATTTTGACTGATTAATATCATCAGTTAAACAGTTAATATAGTCAAATATAATATACTGGGGGTGGCACAGTGATGCAGTGGTTAGCACTGTTGCCTCACAGCAAGAGGGTTCCTGGTTCAATCCCAGGAGGGAGTCCTTCTGTGTGGATTTTTCATGTTCTCCCTGTGTCAGCGTGTGTTCTCTTCGGGTACTCCGGCTTCCTCCCACAGTCCAAAGACATGCAGGTTAATTATGGAGCTTTATCCCTATCTTTATTCAAGAGAGTGGTCTATCAGTTTGAGTGCATTATTTATTGATTTCACGTTCAGAAACTCTGCCCTCGCACTCAAATAGCCTCTGCTTGCACTTGGATCTACTCTGTTTCTGCTCAAACTGTGTGCTTGCACTCAGATACCATGTTGCTCGCACTCGGAGACCATGTTTCTCAGATTTCCTGCTCGAGCTTTGGCTTTTCTCCACATGCTCAAACTGTTTCTGTGTGCTCGTGGAATTTCTGCTCTCAGATTTCTGCCTTGCGCTTGGATTTTTTTGTGTCACAACCCTGTCAAAATCCCCCAACCAATAGAACGCCAGGTTTACTGTTGACCAATGAAATGATCCCTGCCTCCTTGTGGGCGCGCTATCTCTAGTTTTAGAGGGTCCCGTCCGGGCAGGTACTCTTTAACCGGGTTCATCCACTCCCAACCTCCAGGGCTTTATTAAATGTTCTTCCCATGATTTATTTACCACTTTTGGAATAAAGGGACTGTTAATTTACACACGTGCGCCATATATATGTGTGTGTATATATATATATCTATATATATATATATAGATATATACATACATATACATACATACATACATATATATATAGATATATATATATGTATGTATATATCTATATATATATGTATGTATGTATATATGTGTATATATATATATATATATATATATATTTGTATATATGTATATATGTATATATGTATGTATGTATATTGCAGGGTTTTTGAACGTGAAATCAATAAATAATACTCTCAAACTGATAGACCACTCTCTTGAATAAAGATAGGGATAAAGCTCCATAGTTAATCAGTGACTCTAAATTGTCCGTAGGTGTGAATGTGAGTGTAAATGGTTGTCTTTCTCTATGTGTCAGCCCTGTGATAGTCTGGCGACCTGTCCAGGGTGTACCTTGCCTCTCGCCCAGTGTCAGCTCCAGCCCCCCCACAACCCTCAAGAAGATAAGCGGCTATGAAAATGGATGGATAATATACTGGCGGTACAGAGGCAGATGATGAGGGCCTTTCTGCTACTGCCCAGGTTGGAGTCATACACCCATTCACTGCCATGATACCTGTTAAGTAAGGTTAGCTGTGCGATGCTAACAGGTCACTGTGTGTGTGGGGCGGGCGGACCCTCAGCATCCCCAGCGTGGAGCTCACACTGACACAGCTTCAGCATATAATCACTTGTAAATAGGAGTCGTGTTTTTGTTACCTTAAAATTAGATGGAGCGAGGAGCAGGTCCTCGTTCATTGAGATCGCCATGTAGAGCTTAGATTCTCTGCCCAAGCCTGAACCCGGGCTGTAGTTTCCCGCCACGTGGCCCCCCCCCCCCTTGAAGGCACCACTGGCTGCACACATGTGAGTTGTTGACGTTGACAACGTGTGTGTCGGCTTCGTCGAGTGTTCCAAGTGCAGTACGATGCTGGTATATGACAGCAAAAAGACGGGGACCTCGACACTTAAGAGGCACATGACAAAGGCTTGACATGGAAAGAAAGACGAGAGTCAGCCTTCGATGTCCACGTTCGTATCTATAAAAAAAATGGCTCGGACAGAACATGCACAGGCTCGGGTGGGGTCGGGCTGGATTTTTTGGGCCCAATCCAAGCTCTATCGCCATGTTCACTGCTTTCTTTCTACGATAGCCCAGAACAGACAAATCAAACATTGGCTCCAGATAGGGCCATTCGCATTTTTGGTTTTGCCACCATAGTTAGAAGCCCCTCTGTGACAAGCAGTGACAGAAAAACATGGATTTTTTTTCAACGTGAAACTGCTTGATTCTGTGTTCTTACTTGTTTAAATCACCTGGTCTGTCTGTTTTATGGAGGAAGAAACCTCTGCGGAAAATACAGCCTCCGATAAAAACTTCCTGAATGTCTGGATCTTCGGTTCGGCTGAACTGCATCCAGAAACACTGATTTGTAATGTGAAGACAAAGGACTAGAAACACTGCTGGTAGGGCTGCACGGTATATGCGGTAGATGGTAGAAATGATATAAATTTGGCCCACAGTAGAGATTTGCGCTTTATCGTCCTATCGTCGATGACTTCATCGCACCTGCCTCAGTGTGAAAATGGCTGCGAGCACAGAGACAGCGGAGCAAGAGGAGCTGGTTCACGTCCGTGATTTAGCGTAGCACGTGCAACATGTGTTGCTGGAGAACTTGTGAGGGAGTGAGTTAATGTCTTATGAACAGCCCCGGACTTCTCAGACTCTTTTAGCGACTTACCGCTCAGAGGGAACTCATTCAGTGTCTCCTCTGGCAGCAGCACAGCGTCTCTCCCTCTCCTCTCTCGCCGTGAACGATGACACTGAAGGAATCCTAACCTGTAGAAGTTTCAGCTGGCTGCAATCTGCAAACCTCACCATTAGATTTCACTAAATCCCCCTAATAAAGCCCAGCTCAGACCAAAGATTCCAAACGAGATGAGTTGAAACAGGCAACATCTTGCAATGCACCATTCTGCAACGTTTGACAAACCTGCTGGTTCACACTAATGCAACTTGGTAAGACATGCTTTACGTTCTAAAAGCAGATGCTGCTGATTGGACCAGCTGAGTTGCAGGTGACACCATCCGCTGGCTTGATTCGAGCTCAGACTGGCCAGTTCACACCTCTGCAACGGTTTCATCTTGTCACGAATCTTTGGTCTGAACTGGACTTAAATCTCACACACGGTTCCTTTAACATGGGTCAGCTATCAGTCACAAAAATAACCTAAACATTTCTAAATGAGTATCCCTGTGTAGCGTTCAGTCCTCCTCCATTTACATCTTCTGTGTTGGGCTGTACTGATCTGTGAGCTGTGGACATTAGTGCTGACACCCCATCATTACTACATTAAGCATGATATTTTGTGGTCTTTAGCTATGACGGATTATATAAATAAACATTAACAAACTGAATAATTTAATTGTAACAACTGTCCAGCACCAGGAACTATACTGTACAATACACACACACTATTTAAACAATAATCAGTGCTCACTGAGTGTTTAGAAAGGTACATCAGTAATCTGAAACTGATTATGTTTAACTTTCAGTAGCTGATTATGTTTTATAAGCAATTATTGGTCAGCTCAGAGACATGTTTTTGGGCTGATCCACCCAACCCTTTATATCTCCTTGAATAGGTTTATTCCACACACCTTCCTGTTTGCTGATGTTGGCAGAGCTGTAGCTTTGGATGGTTGGCCAAACACACAGATCGGCCATGTAGAAATGGGTTATATTCATAGACCATCATCCAGTCTGCATATCTGTGGTGACTGTTGTACTCCTATTGAAATTCAGAGTGTTTTTCTGCCTCTGATTGTGAAACCTGAAAGGGCCAAGGTGGAACTAATTCTGTCAGCCTTGTTAGCGAGGCTGTCGCACTTTGTTTGTGCGCCGCAGAAATGTGTCTCTACCCACCGAGGCTCTCCTGTTCTCATTTCTCTATTTGCTTTTATGTCTCAAGTACATTATTTTGTTATTATTATTAACCAAAAAAGCCGGGGCTCTCTCCCTCTCTCGCTTCCAGGAGTGCGGAAATTGAATATTGCATTTAAAAGTCAATTTCCACGATGGGATTACGCAAATCAGCCTCTCCCTGTTTCACCCTTTTGCTTCCATTCATCTCTCATTCATACTCCTCCACCTTGATGCATCTCTTCATTTGCTGTGGTTTACTCTATTCATTTGAAGACATCTTTTTTTTCTCCACACTCAACAGCCCGACTCATGTTTTTCCACTTTGCATTGTTACGTTGCCCCTGGCCAACCTGTGTGTGTGTGTGCTTGTGCGTGCATATACAAATTTCTTGTCCAGGCTTTTTCAACCGCAAAAAAAAAAAAAAAAGAAGAAGGAAAAAACAAACCGTAAAAGCTATTACTACTCTAAAATCTAATGCTTTTGGTCAATGCAATTTAACTATTAGAAGGGTGAGTTATTTATTTATCTTTCTATCTATTCATTTGTATTCAAAGAGGGGAAATTGGTGAAATTGTGCCTGTGAAGTGAATTGGGAGACTGAACAAAGGCACAAATTTACACCCCACAACCCCACCTCACCCTGAGTCAACCTGTCAGTCTGTCTCTCAACAGAAGTAAAAACATACTCTGAAGAAGAATCCTATACAGGTGTTGATAGACCTTTTGCCCCAACACTCTTTTGTATGGTTTTGGGAAAACAATAAATGTAGATGCAGGAGCAAACATACACGGACTAAGATGTAAGACATGATTAGTGCTGTTGTGAACTTTACTCAGTTAGTAAGGTTGTTATATACAAACATTCAAACAAACACAAGTATCAATAAGTAACAAAATATTATGTTATATATCATTTGGTGTGTGTGTGAGAGAGGGTGAGAGAAAAAAAAATATCAAGCCACATCCAGAAAAACAAAATTAAGGATAAACATCTTTAGTTTTTTGTTCTCCATGGCTCTGGCCAAGTGCTCTGGTTAGTAACTGAAAAGTGTTGTTGTAGTAACATGAGGCTGCAGCTAACGCCCGACACAGCAGACACATTTAATCAACACTCACGTGCACACACAGACACAGACACACATTCACACACTACCTGCAGAGAAAAGAGCAATCTTAAAGGAATGTTTGGAGGACAGGATTTCTTGGTGCATTAAGTGCTGAGACACCAAAGTTGTACACGTGTTCCCAGAGAGAAGACAGGGAGTGAATTTGTTGGACTTCTGAAAGTTAATGATGAGAAATGTGTGCAAAATATTACCCAAAATCTTTCAGTGTGTCTCAGAGCAATACCTTTAATAAAGACATTCAAATATATTTAGACTTGCACGGATTGCAATTTTTTGGGCCGATATTGATTTCCGATTTGCAGAGTGTTTGGATGGCTGATTCCGATTTCATTTTTTTCCAAACCATTTTACAGCACACAAAATATTGCAATTTTTTTTTATCTTTCCTTTATTAAAACATTTTAACCAAGATACAACCAGCTTTTCAATAATCATCTCAAACAAACAAACAAAAACAGTGACATGGGTTAAGAAACATTTTCCTTTTTGCTCAAATATAACTTCAGGTAAAATGAATAAGTAAATGGACTTGGATTTGTATAGCGCCTTTCTAGTCATCACTCAGAGCGCTTTTTTTTTTACACTACGAGTCACGTTCACCCATTCACACACTGGTGGCCGAGGCTACCATACAAGGTGCCACACACCGATGGAACAGCCATCGGGAGCAATTTGGGGTTCAGTATCTTGCTCAAGGATACTTCGACATGCAGCCTGGAGGAGCCCGGGAGCGAACCGCTGATCTTTCGATTGGTGGACGACCCGCTCTACCTCTGAGCCACAGCTCCCCGTAAGAAGCCGTAAGAGAGGCATAAATAAATAAAAACATAGATAAATAAAATAATAATTCTTGGTGTATAGCATTTGTGGGTAATTTCTTGAATAGACAAAAAAGTAAGAGCTCCGCAGTTCAGTTTAACACGGTCAATTAACTTCTTTCTCCTTCTCTCTTTGGATTTGTGTGCGTGAATGATTAAGGTGAGAAGCTGCCCATGTTTCACTTCGTCACATCGCCCAAGCTGTGAGTTGCACATGTGCGTGTGTGCGCGCTGCTGATGTTACACGATGTCAATCATGCTGCGCGCTGGGAATTTGACCACCGTTTTAAATCGGCATATTTTAGACTGACCGGCCGGTCGCAGGTCACAGCCGATCATGTGAAAAGTGGCCCGATTCCAAGCACTGCCGATAAATCGGTGCAAGACTAAATATATTACATCTTGACTATGTAGGAGTCAAAGAGCTTTGCGTCACAGTGGTGTAAAAAAAATAAAAATTTATAGACACATATCAATTCTGAATATTTGAGCCATGTGATTTGGGAGAGGTAGATTTTTAACTATTTATTTTATCATTTATTTATTTCATTTTTATTTTCAACTAGATCTATCACCAAGGTGTGGGACGTGTGCGCAGTTGAACATGAAACAAATCATTTTGTGCCATAGTTTAATGGCTTCAGGCAGATTTTGACTGGCGAATGGGCTGGGAGCTCCCCAATCTGCCAGCACAGAGGGCACCTCAACACCATTCATCTGCACACACTCCCAACACCGCGGTGACACAGACCTGGTTGAAAATCAGCAAAGCATGCCTTTAATTTAATTAATATTTACTTTGATTTCTCCAGTATCATACAGTGTTCTGGATGTGGCTTGATATGGATTTGTGGCATCTTGTAAGGGAGCTGGGTATGTGTGACATTGACAACTGTGACTAAACTTGTTGAATGCTAAATATTTAACTGTGCTTGTGGCGGCCATGGTGACTTAAATGTAACACAAATGGACCACTGACACATGCTCCCTGATCTTTGAACTTTTGTGTAAGTGTCCCCCTGAAACTAAAGGTCCAAAGGAGTATAGTTTTATTGATGTGTATATCACAAGCAAATCCTCTGTTTGACTTGAACTGGAAAAACAACCGATAAGCCCAAAATTGGCCCCCAGGTAGACAAAATATCACACTATGGGAATGAAAAATATATACACACTGGGTGGCAAATTGAGAGCCTATTAATAAACCCGGAAACTGTTTGTACATTATCTAATATACAGTAATACAGTGAATCCTGTCTGGCATTAAGGCCTGAGTCTTGTTTGATTAGAACTAATGAGAGAGCTTCAGAGCTGAGGAGATAGGTATATGTTTTTCTTTTCATGTCTTTGAGTTTCTAAATGTAGATGTTTTTGACAGTTTCTGTAATAGTTGTCTTTATGTCTTAAATTTCCATATTGTGTGTATAGGAGATAAAATCAGGGAGAAAATAGGAGGGATGGAACGTGCTAGATTTTGCTGCTTTTAAGCTGATTGAAAATATATGACAGTGGAAACGGAGACATGCATATAATAGCACATTTTTGTGAAAACTTTGTGTATTATGGGAATATGGCTTTAGTATCCACTTCAATGATATTTATCTGTGAAGCGAACAAAATCCAAAACTCTGGCCTCCCCAGTCCTCTGCCACCCTTCACCCTCCCTCTCCTCCTCTCCTCGCTGCTTTCTTCATTTTCTGCACCTCTCCAGACGGCATCTCTCACCCGCTCCACTTTCCTCTCTGCTTGTTTACAGTAAGCAGGTCCGAGCAGGATGGTTTTACCTTTTATGGCCATTCCTCATCCACGGTAAAAGTGCACTAATACAACGGTATGTTACCCACCTCCCCCTCCTTAGTCTGACCTCCCAGATGGGGTACCAGGGTGGTGTGTGTTTGTGTGTGTGTGTGTGTGTGTATGTGTGTGTGCACAGACTGGATCACCAAGTCTATGAAGCAGTCAATTTCTGATGTGCGGTAAAAGCACCTTTTTAAAATGTCTTACTCGTCCACACAGACAGATAGAAGGCTGAGGCGGAGGTTTGTTTTGAATGTCTGGTTGTATAAAAAGCTCCTCTCACAAGTGTTTAGGTTAGACCGAGGGTCCCTGTGTCTGACACACATACATATGCATTCATGCACGCTCACGCTCACAAAGCAGGCAGGTGTTATTGAGTAAGACCTGCTGTGAACACATCCAAGCATTTAAGGAAGGAATGAGTGTGCAGGCATAGTGGGCACAGTCATGTTTCAAAGCAATGTTAATTATAGTTTTATGCTTTAATAGGCAACACACATTTATCAGTACTGAGTTCACTTCACACAGTCGGCACAGCAGAGGTCAGTGTGGATGAAACTATGGATCACTTTCAGTTGCTTTGACGCAAAATGCATTTAAAAGATGACCATGTGTATATGAGTTACTCTCTACGTGTTACACTGAATTTGTGGAGAAAAGCTTGCTGTTCTCACATACCTCTATGGTGACTGGAGAATCCAAAAAGCATTCTTCATAAATTGAAATCAGTGGGGACCACATTTAACAACAGCAAAACTATCACTCACACAACTCAATAACGTGTTATAATCTAAGTCTTACTTATCCAGTTGTGTGCTCAGTACTTCCCAAACACATGCATTTAGGACGCTCAAGAGTGTTAACTTTTGTGACTGTGACAAGGGGCGTTGATAAGGGAGGGGCACGGCCGGCAGAATTAAAACTCAAATGTGGCTGTCAGGCGTTACAACACCCTTTTAATGCAGAATTGATGCCATGGGCCAAATTTAAAAACAAAATTGTCGACTTAAAAGAAGAAATAGAAAAGAAATGTCTTGGAAAAAGGGCACTTATCTAGTCAAAGGGCAAAAGGGCCTGTTTCTCTTGCAATACACCTGTAAGAAGTGTTGATCTTGAGGTGTTTTGGTTGCATCAGTGCATTTTGAATGTTTGTTTCCCCATTGTGCTGAGCTGCATGTCTCCAAGGAGAACCGTCTGAACAGGTTTTGAAAAAGTGAACGCAGTATAGAGAAATGTGTGTTACCAGTTGTGAATATATGAGGACGGCATTTACTCCTTTTCTCACTTGAGCTCTATCATTCCAACCTACACAGTGTAGCATCAATTCAAACCCTTCAGGCCCTCTCCACTGATGCTGTATGTCAAGGCCGTCATGTTGGCAGGAGCCATCTCATAGATTTCTCGCTGTCACTATGAGCCACAAAGGCTTCTGGTAAAAGTCATTCAAGAAATAACGGTGTGTGTATGTGTGTGTGAAATGCCTCTGTGAGTGTGTTTTATTGATATATGTCTGCTTGGGGCCTGTATGCGAGGTCTTAAGTTAGCCACACGGTGTGTGCTCTGGGATCTGACCTCCACTGGTTATGAAAAGTCAGTGTGTATGTTTGTGGGTTTTGTGTGTGCGTGTGCATGCATGTGCTGTGCTTGTCTGCATGCATGCATGTGTGTGCGTGTGGCTCTGGAATGCCAGTGTCAAGGGCCTGAGAAACAGCCATGTACAAACAAACATAGGCTCGTCTTTCCCTGTTGCCCTCCTCTGGTCCCTATCACTCAAATGAAAACACACACACACACACAACCACACATGTGCACAGACACAGTGTGGTTGCATGGGAGCGGTGTTTATTGTCTCAGTGTTAACTAACGTTGCTGCCATATCTGGCCTCTGTAATTAGATTTACCTTTCCGTGTTTTTCTTTCCTTTCATTCAGCCCTTTCTTGCCTTTTGCTTTCACTGTCTCCATCAAAGCTGTTTTTCTTTCACGAGCAGCCTGTGCAGAGAGAAGGGGTGAAGGAAAAGAGGAGAGGAGGATCCCACCTCCACCTCCTCTCTTTGCTTTACATCTTATTCTATATTTTCCTGTTTCTCTTTCCTCCCCCTGACTCTGTCACCTGTCCTCTGCCTCCTTGTTCCGTGGGAACAGCAGCACCCTGCGGTTCCTCCCAGAGCATTGCCGACGGGATCCTCACCCTCACCTCACCTGGAGGGATGGGATACCTTGCTGTGGGGCACGCGCACACGCACACGCACACACACACACACACACACACACACACACACACACAAATGCATAAATCCCCACAACACAAACATACAGGTACATTTCAGGCTGAGCAGGCACTCGATGGGTCCCTTTCAGTCCCCACTGAGTGCGCAATGCCTCTGCAGCGCAGCTGAAAGCGAGTGTGTTAGTGTGTGTTTTCCCCACAGAGCTGAGGTTGCAACCTACTGTCAGGGGAAATGTTGTGATCTCTCTATTGTTGTTTTGCCTTTTATCCGTTCCCTCCTTCCATTATGTCTCTCTGCTCCTCGTCAACTGGTCCCGGATGCTTTGGGATGTAGAAACAAACACACACACACACATTCACTTAGAGTGTACACAAGTGCTCACCGAACCAATACACATAGCAGTTGTAAACCAAAAAGTTTATTTTAATACTCATTATCTTGTGACCCAGGAGAGAACACTTGCACAAAGTTTTGTTTAAAGTAAACGGTAATGTCTCACTCTGTGTGTGTGTGTGTGTGTGTGTGTGTGTGTGTGTTTCTGTTTGTGTGCGTAGGCGGCTGATTTTAGCAACACTCGTTTTAGTGACACAGTCTCTGGTTCTGTTTTGGAAAGAAAACCTAAAAATGTCCCAGTGCTGGTTGAAGTGACCCTGAAGTGCCCGCTGTAAACTCCTCTTATGGTAGTGTTACGGCCATGTGTACAGTACTGTGTGTGTATGTCTACGTGGGCTATGCCACTTTGTTTTCCCCTCTGGATTTAAAGCCTTACATGGATACAAACAGACACCAGAAGCTACATGGAAGTTCCCCGGACAGGTTTTTGTTGTGTGTGCATATACGTGTGTGTGTGTGTGTACAAACCTTAGAGGCCTATGGGTGACGGCTACCATATCAAAGGTTCACTGAGCAGGGATTAGATATCACTCCCCCGCTGAAGAGGGTTTGGTTGTGTTTAGAAGTGACAACAATAGGTGGCAAAACATAAGACTGTCACTAGAGGGGCGAAACCCAGTCCGCTATGCCCTGAAGTACATTGGTTTTAATCTTCCCAGTTTAAATTTGAAGGGCTTGCTCCTCACTGTCGTCCACTCCTTTTTTCCTGCCATTTTCACCTGGCCTGCTCTTGTTTTCAGTCTGTCTTTGAATACTGAGACACATGTCTGGAAGTACCAGAATGAAAGACAGGAGAGTTGAGTGCAAGAGGGAATAAAAAAAGAAAACTACTCAGCTGCCCCCCTTCTCTCCCTCCCTCCCTCTCCTCCTCCTCCTCCTCCCCCTCAGCCCTCCCCTCCAGGGAATGTTTTGGGGCCCAGCTCATATTTTGTTTGCACAATGCATTCCTGCAGGCTCTTTATTTATGTCAATCTTCCTTTTGATCAGAGTCCGGTTACCACCGGTTACCCACTCGCTGCTCCTGTGAGTGAAGGAACCCACCTGTGATGCAGGACTGTGTGTGTGTGTATGTGTGTGTGTGTGTGTGCAGGAGTCTGGGGCCTTCGTTCCAGGGCAAGTTTACCGTCAATTAATATGGCTAAATGATTCCCTCACATGGTAAAGTATTTATGTAAGGTGATCTGGCTGGTGGCGGAGCCCGGGACATCTGGCTGTGATCTACACCACAGATGGTTCTACCTGCTCACACACTAGCTTCACACACAAACACACACAGAGTCTGGAGGTGGAGAGGTGAGGGAGACGTTTTGTGTGTGAGCGTGTGCGCGGTGAACTGTGTGTATGTGCTGTACATTTTAGGTGTTAGTGCCCCGACTGCGGCTGCTAAAAAGGAAATGGTGAAGTCAAGCCTTTCAATGGGATGCACGTACACACTGCTGAGAGAAGAGGTCACGCATGCTTGACTTCTGGGCTTGGTTAGGAGAGCCAGAGCTTTGAGTGTGCACATGGACAAATTAGAAACAGAAAAAAACCCCAACAGATTTTGTGAAAAAACTTTTCAGAGATTGTACTTTATGGAGTATATCCTCTCCTAAAGAAAATGGAAAGAAAACAAAAACAGCTTAACAAGTAGGAAAAAGCACGCAGACAATTGTATGCAATATGAACTTTAATACATCCCTATCTATCTAAACAATTTGATGTAAATATAGTTTCCCCAAATTGTTCACATTGCTGTTTGTAAATGATTTGCTCCATGATATATCTTGATTTTCTTTCGTAAGCATATGTATTCAGAGAGGATGCTGTCTGATGGGTGTCACATGGGTTATGATCTGCATTGATCTGATAGATGCACAATATAAGTACAGTATTTACCTTGCCCTCCTTGGGGTTCCCTGCTGCCTAAGTTATTATTATTATTATTATTATTTTTTACAATACTTGTAAGAGAAGGATTATATTCATCACCATCATTATCATGATGAGGGGAAGGAGTGTTGTTGCTTCTATCATCATATTTGGGAAAATTATGTTAATAAATTTTTCATATTCACAGTATAACAAACACACAGAGACAAGTCCTTCAACATCACTGCCACCAGATAAATTAAATTAATGATGGCACAGTGGTACAGTGGTTAGCATTGTTGCATCACAGCAAGAGGGTTCCTGGTTTGAACCCTGGCGTGGAGGAGCCCTTCTGTGCAGAGTTTGCATGTTCTCCCTGTGTCAGCGTGGGTTTTCTCCAGGTACTCCGGCTTCCTCCCACAGTCCAAAGACATGCAGGTTAACTGGTGACTAAATTGCCTATAGGTGTGAATGTGAGCATGAATAGTTGTCTGTCTCTATGTGTCAGCCCTGTGATAGTCTGTCCAGTGTGCACCTCGACTCTTGCCCCCCCGCAACCCCCAACAGGATGAACAAAAATGATAGAATTAAATAAATAAATAAAATAAGATAGCAAATTTAAATGGACCTATCTATGCCATCAGTGGATCCCAAGTCCTGTCAAACAGCCCTGGGCTAACTCTTGGCATAGTTTATTTTCTCCAAAGGAGCACATGAATTTACCTCATTACTGCACTGAGTAATATTAGTGGGATCATCATGATTTCACTCAGATGAGATGCATCTTTTAGCAGCTGTAATTACTAGGCTAACAAAACCCCTTATCCATTGAGAAGGAAGATTCAGATCGGTCAGGTTCCCCAACTTTGTAGTCACAGGAGATAAAGATTCCTAATCTCCAGCCAACACAGTCTTAGCTCAAAACAAGACCACTCCTTATATACAAACAAATGTACCAGTCTCCAGTTTGCAGTGGGGGCACAGAGGGGAAGAATGGGCTTTAAAATGGTTCAGGCTCTGTGGTGTAAGTTATACTCTATGTATAAAATTGTAATTGCAGAGTTTATACCTGGGCGTCTGACGTCTTTTTCAGCATCATAATCATTGTCAGTGTCGTTATTGCTGCATGACGTGTATCATATGTGCTAGGATTTGTATTTTGTTTGTTTAACTGTGCTGTGACTGCATTTATTCAGTTTTCAGGCAGTTGCCGATGTTTGCTTAATTATAAAGTGCCTATAATATGCCTATAAAACTTTGCAATGACAAGTGTAATAACCATAAACAGCATGAATTTTATAAAAGATACAGGTTATATACTGTAGGGTGAGATACATTAAAAATAAATCTATATGTTATAAATAATATAAGAAACTTTGTTGTAATGAAAAACAAAATGACAGATAAAATGAATTAAAATTAACACGTCATAGAGACTACAGAAATACAGCAGCTTTATGTTTTGCTAATTTCTGTAATGGCAATTAGTTTATGCATTTAATTGAAGATGTAGTGACTGATGCTTTTTATGGGCTAATCCTTTAGTTCTTAGCTGATGTTGATTCACATTCATAGCATAGAAAACAAGCTCATATTTACACACACACACACACACACACACACATATATATATATATATATATATATATATATATATATACTGATAATGAGACTGATCTTGTATGGCATTTACATGAAACAACCAACCAGTAACAGATTTTTTCCTGCATAGATGGAAATGGTGTGTATGTACTTACCCTTGATGTTATGTTTAATGAAAGCTGAATGTTTTATAAGGACATGAGTGTGCTTTAAAAATCGGCAAGGCCAATGTGTGATGAAAAGGAATTGATGCACAGAAATACCAAAGATATGTTTTGAAACAGTATCACTGTTTCATACTTTGTCCACCAGAGAGTAGTGTTAGGTTTATTCTGCAGCTGTAAAATGTCCTGTTCAGTACATTTGTTGGTCGCAATTGTTAAATTGTTTGTAAGGGAACTATGTTAAAAATGTTTTATTTATGTTATGTGTTGTGTGGAGAATATTGATATCGGCCGATATATATTAGTATCTGAATTTTTTAAAGGTTTATTATGCAGAAATCGTCTAATTGTGAACACAGTATTCAAACTTGGCCCCTCCTCCCTACACTGCTTGTACGTACTCAAGTAATTATTGTAGTAATGTTGCATTTGTTGTAATGGAAAAGCTGTTAGCAAGCTAATTAATGCTGGCTGTACACCAAAAGACTTTTGAAACAGTTTCACTGTCGCAGACAAATTTCCAATGTTGGAATAAAAGCATTAGAGTTTTGCCTCAGATGGCGTGTGCTCCCATGATCTTCGTCATTTAGTGTAAGGTAGACATAAAACTCAGTCTGAGTTTTTTCTCATCTTGACGTCCAGACAAAATCAAACATGTTATATATTATCATCAGTTTTTTTCTTGGTTCATGCAAACACTGAAGTGAACATTGTCAGCAACCAATAGCTGTGCTCTCTCCTGCATCAAACAGGAAGCAGCAAAACAGGTAGACCGTAAACATGGAGGGGACTCCGGAGAGGTGCAAGATCATGAACAAGTCTCGGTTCTCTAGCACTCTGGAAAAGAAAGAGAAAATGGTGGAGTTGTGGAATGCGTAAAACAGAAATCCTTGTTTTATTCGGCATGTATCTGATCCAACAATCTGCACTTATTTTATAGAGAAACCTTCATTTTTGAAACAGTCCACCGCTCTATCCCACGGTCCCCTCCCACTAAAATAATACAGCTAACCAATGGAGGCAGGTAGCGAGTTGTGGCAACAGAATCCGAAATGTAACAAATAAAATTTATCTTTATATTGATGCCGCATTGGGGCCTCAGTAGTGTAGTGGTTAGAGCAAAGGCATGCGGTCACAAGAGGTTCCCACTGCCGAATCAAACAGGATCAGATTCCTTAAGGAGTCTTCAGGATGAGAGAGTAACTCCGGAATCTGAGCCAAGTCCTCAATGAGGGCGCGTCTCAAGCCCATTGTAGATGGGTGGTTCCAGATGTAAAAGCGGATTCATTGACAAGAATGCTATATATGTGAATACTTAACATATTACGCCTTCTATCATGTGTAAATAGAATTGTGTGTTTTTGTGGGCACATAAGGAATGGTTAATGGAAGAAATCTCTAAAGGAATCCAGTTGTAGTTTTGCAAATAGTGACCCTGCAAGATCTCCAGTCTCTGCAAAATCTTATAGTGTGTCATCAGTGTGATTGTTTTTAGATGCGAGAGGGTGTCAGACTTTGGTGTTTTTAAAGTCCTCTGGAGTGTAGTAGGCATAAACCAACTGCTGGCAACAACCTGTCCAACAGAAAACAGGCCATCACTCTTCATCCTCGTCCTCTCCTTCTGTGCTTGGCAGCAAAAGTGAAAGCCAATCCCAACCCCGGAGTGACCCTCGATCTCTGTCCGCTTGGTGTTTTGCCTCGCCATATTTGCGGGGGTTATTTTGCGCTGTGTCTGCAATTTCAATTACTTCCTCTTAAATGCATGTTGCTTGCTTACAGTCTGGCATCTGGTCACTACCTTTCCATTAGGTCCTGCCCTCACCTGTGCACAGTCCCCGGGAACATCTCAAACACAGAAAAAGAAAAAAATTACAGGCAGGTCGCAGAGTCTCTGCAGATGAATACACTGCCACACACTTCAAGTGGGTTATAAGTGGTGATTGAGAAGTTTAACTTTTGTTTAAGTCTAGACATTGTGTTGCAGGTAAATCCTGCATGCTTTACCTTGAAACTCTCAAATGTCGATATCAGAATTTGTCTCAAAAATCCTGTATCAGTAAGGCTGTAGCTGTCACGGCTTGAATTGAATGTTGTGTTATGAGCTATTACACCGTATATTTGGTGTTCAATCCATGTGCTACAATTACCCTGAACATTTTCTATTGAACGTGATTGCAGCAATTTTGACAGAAGGTTTAACTGAGCCTACAGAGACACTAGACTCAACAGTAAGATTTTCCAAATCCAGGGAAAAGTGAAAAAATAATGCCGTTACTCTATCAGTAAGTGCTGCTGAGACGATTCCCCTCTGACTGCTGCTCGGTAGACACCAGTTGAAGCATGTGGTCGTACTGGGCAGCTTCCAGGTGTCAAAGCATGTCCTTGTATAAATGTGAAGTGAGGCAGTGATGGAAAAGATGCAGTTAGACAACTTTCCTTAGATGAATAAAGATGAAAATACCAAAGCAAACATGACTGAAATTCTGATTTGCTCTGCTGTGTCTCCCTCACGGACGATGTTCATGTTTGTGCTGCTCTTGGCTTGAAGAGAGATGGATGCCAGTGAATCTTTCCTTGAAACCAGCCTTCTGCTCTCCACTCTTCCTCATCTCCCCCTCCTCTCCATCCCTCCATCCTGAAAGAGCCCTCAAGAGATGTGTGTACCCTCTCGCCGCCCGTATCCAAATAATTAATCCAAAGCAATTACTCTCCTCCTTCATCTGTCCGTCGGCCCGCTAACAAAACATTTCGACACGTGTCCTCATCACTCCCCTTTAATTAAGGCAGCACTATTTATCACTCCCCTTTAATTATCCTAGCCTGTTTATCAGTCTGCCTTTAATGGAATAGGCACCAGAGAGATACTCGTACAAAACACACCCCGCTACGCTTTCCTCGCTTCTGCCAGTTTTGAACTCAAGAAGAAGAAAAAAAACAACAAAAAACAATTAGTCAAGGCACGAAAGAAAGCAAAACAGAGAATTAAAAAAGAGGGAGAGCAGAGAAACTCGGAGAGCTGAAGGAGATATAAGTTGTTGTTTTGCTTCCTTCTCTCAGCAATCAGGGTGATGGCCACACTTGCACACTCTGCTGTGCTTTTGTTCCCCTCGCAGAAAGCTTCCGCAGACTCCATGCAGTTCACACTGAGTTCAAACACACACACACACACACACACACACACACAAACTGAGATCAAACACACCTCCACAATAGTTCTTTTGTGTTCAGTAACCATGGTTTCTGTCAGGTTTAATGCCTAGCAACATGTGTCACGGGGCAACCACTCACTGAGGAGGGGAGGGCCTCTGGTACACTTCATAACAGCACAAGTGTTTGACCATGAAACAAATTTTACTATCGTGGCACTTGCTTAGAGGAGCTGAGTTTGAACATGGCAGTAGGAGTTAGTGTTTTTTAATACCTCCACACCGGTGACAGCCGTGGCCTGAGGGATTATGTTTCCGGGTTGTCCATCCGTCCATCTGTCCCATTCTTTTGAACATGATATCACAAGAGCAGCTTGAGGGAATTTCTTCAAATTTGGCACAAACGTCCACTCAGACTCAAGGACGAACTGGTTAAATTTTGGTGGTCAAATGTCAAAGGTCACTTCTGGACCTCATAAAACACATTTTTGGCCATAACCCAAGAATTCATATGCTTTTTACTTCACACCAACATCTAATAGAATAAAATGATGAAGTGATGACATTTTATATCCAAAAAATCAAAGGTTGGGTTCGCTGTGACATCATAATGTTCTGAGAAAACACTTTTCTGGCCATCACTTTACGTCATAACTGAGGAACACAAGGGGAGACATTTGGTTGGATACTGATTTGGTGACATTAATCTTAAAACTGTGGTGATTGTATAGATCTAGATCTGTATTTGAAATTGTCATGGCTACAACTTCGTGTTCTCTCCTGTTCCTCTGGTAGTCCACCGCCAATCTCGCAACCCATCAGCTGACAACTACAAAGCCTCTGGTCAATATTCCAGGCTGATCCAGTGTAGCCAGCAGATATCTGAGCCAAGCCCTCCTCTTCCCTGCTCCAGTCATTTTGGCTAATCTCTATCAGCCAATATCTGCATTTCATTCTGGTAAATTTAAAAGAAGCTAATATAAATCGATGGTCATTGTATTCCAAGACAATATTTCGGCCAGTGTGTTGCACCTCTCCTTGACTGTTTGCCTGCCATTCAGACATGTTTGATCATTACTCCTTGGACTATAAATGGAAAACAGAACACTTCTGATACCAAAATTGTCCCATCACTTTCAGAATCTCTCTTTAGAGGTTTGTCTACCACAGGCTTATTGGTTTTACTGATGTTGAGCTTTAGGTGATAGTCATTGCACTGTGATGAAGCAAAGTCCTCTGTACTCCTCTGTAAATATGGACTCAAAGTAAAGACAGCATGTTTCTTACTGGCACTTCTTCATTGGAATCCTACATGTCAATATAGTGAAAACGTCTGTTTAACCATAAATACACTCAACACCTTTTACTAAATTCAAAGTCTTCACTACATACAGTATGAGACTGGACAGACATGATGTAACTGCAACTCGACTGGTTGGTGGAGGCATACAACTGCGAAGTGGTAATACGTCAGTCTCTACCTACACATAGAGGTTGAGTGTGAGTATGGAATGGTTGTGTGTGTGTGTTCATGTGCAGCTGATGTGTATTATGGACCACAGGAAAGACCATGTTTTGCCTCTCCTCACAAGCTGCATATTAACAGAGTTGTCCATCAGCCTTTAACCAGTTCAGACAGAGGAGAAACCCACAGGAGAAGGGAGGCAGTTCCAGAATCACTCCCAGATAGAGTGCTCCTCCCCTGGATCCACAACTTGCAGGCCAGGCTGAGGCTGGCTCAGCCTGGGAGCAATTTGGTGAATGTAAATTGTAACCACACATAGGTTGGACAACTAGTAGGGTCTCACACATACACTCATGGACAAACACACGCACACACACACACACAAGCTGCTGGTAGGGTCAGAAGTCTGGGTGTCACACCCTGTCATTGCAGATTAAGTTATGCAAAGTGAGGTGGTCGGGCAGCCAACCCCTAGGGCTTAACAAGCAGGAAACACTAATTGGGTCGGCTTGCTGATTGCTATAATTGCTACTGTGTGTGTGTGTGTGTGCGCGTGTGTGTGTGTGTGTGTCTGCACATGCCTGACTGCTGAGAGAGGAGGGCTAAACAACCTGCTAGGTAACATGGCAGCTTTCAGCATGGACCACTACCCTCTGAGGAGAAGAAGATAAAGGAGATGAGGAAGAGGAAGGAGAGGGAGAAAGATAAAGCGGGGGATTAAAATTATCATAGGTCAGGAATTACACAGAAATTCACGATAAACAATAAAAACTCATTTCACAGTTTATTTTTCATGTGATGAAGTTATGATTGAAGAAAAGTCCATGCTTTTCTCAAATAAACAAGATGTTTTGAACATTACAACACAATATGTGCACAAAACTGTATCAGTCTGCAGCATTTTTCCGTTTGAGAAGCTCTCAAAATCATCATATGAGGCTTTCAGACAAGTCAGTCATGATTCAGCCACGAAAAACAATTGATCAAAGCATGTATCATTCACATTGTCATAACAGATTTGTTGTTAGTAGTTGATAAAACACACCTTTTATGGGTATTTTAAAGATCCAGTGTATAGGATTTAGCAATCACAAACCGCAGGGTTAGGCGTAGAAAAAAGCATCATGGTTTGGCTTGAAATAAATCCATTTGTTATTGAGGTAAGTGGCATATTACACATGACATATGTCACGTAACATAAGTTGACAAACTATGTTGTATGCATCGGGCATGAACACAGTTTGGTGTTTGACGCTTCCACCCAAGTGGACTTTCTTGCTCTTTATATGATCTTGCCTGACTTCCTCCTTTGCTCCTGTAATGATTACTACAGCTACAAGAGGTTGCTGCCTAATGTAAAAAAAAAAAAAAAAAAAAAGTAAATAAGGGTGGTAATTTCTGCTTGTTAAAACACCCTATGTGGCTGTATTTTGGAGGACAGTCTCAGATTTATGGTGTCCAGCCCGTGGCACCAGATACTGCACATACCCTAGGTGCTTTATCCAGAAATTTATAAAGCAAAGCATAAAGTCATCCCTTTCAGCCACTGCAGCGTACAGCCTCCCTCTTTCATCCATTAAGCAAAAACTAAGGAAATCTTTTATTTATTGAGGTCATAAAGCCCTTAAGATCATTGCATTGGACACTCACCATGATCACTTAAAAATTTTTGTCTTTATTAAAGCCACAGTGTGTAGGAATTTCTCCCATCTAATGTTGAAATCATATATTGTATTCAAACAGATGGCGCACTCTAGCGCCTCACTGTTTCAAACACGTATTGCAACAACTGTAGCCGCTGTGTACCAAAAAGCTATGATAACACTGATGAAACCATGTCATCCGATACTACATGGAGTATTCATTCAGGCTTCTACACAGACACACGCGACGCGAGTTGACAAACCCCCTCCTCACCATGCTGGCTGTGTTTATAACGTAGGACTGTTGGGGCGGATCTAAATTTAAACAAACCAATCACGTCTTGTCCTTTGACAACTGACAAGTGGCTCAACCTCACACACCTCATCCCTCTCCTCGCACTACTGCGCTGCTAACAGCTGTTAGTGGCCAGCGGCACTACTGCTGCATAACAAAGTCCCACTCTTTGAGCATAATGCAGGATCATGTATTATGCAGCATCACGGGAGACGGAATCCTCGTCGCCAAGAAAGTGCAAAAGGGAATCAAAAAGGCAGCGTGACCGGCAAATTAAAAAAACAAGGGTCAGCATTGGGGTTGCCTTTCCCAGGTGGAGAGAGCTGCTGAAGGAGAAAGGTAATACAATCATAGGCCAGCGCTAACAGCGGCTAACAGCTAACAGCTAACAGCGACGCAGTGATGCGAGGAGAGGGATGAGGCTGTTAACGACTGGACGCTAACAGCGGCTAACAGCCATCAGCGGAGCTGGCCTGTGATTGCATTACCATTCTCCCTCAGCAGCTCTCTCTACCTGGGAAAGGCTACCCCGATGTGGGCCTTCGTTTTTTTAATTCGCCGGTCACGCTGCCTTTTCTATTCCCTTTTGCGCTTTCTTGGCGACAAGGATTCCGTCTCCCATGATACTGCATATGCATGATCCTGCATTATGCTCAAAGAGTGGGACTTTGTTTCAAATTTGCCAGGGTAGTAGCGAAGCGCCTCTTGCTCCTCTCCTTCGGCTCCTCAGTCACGCAGTGCTGGCCTGGCTCTCAACGAAAACGCCGAAGGTGGTGTTGTATGTCCCTTGCTGGCGGGTGTATTCTCAAGATGGCGAAACGTAATGGAACCCCACAGACGACTTACCCGCACAATGTACAAACAAATCCGAAATCCTCCTTTTACGAGAATAAGTCAGATGATTGGTGGAGGTAATAGTACACCAGTGATGACATATTTATGAATGCAGACATCAATTTTTGCCAATAAACAACTGAAAATGTTACACAATGTCCCTTTAAAGGTTTTATAACTAAACAATAAAGAATAATCCTGCGTAGTGCAACTGAATTTTTAACTGACGCAAACTGAGGTAACATGATATGTCATAATGTCATAATATTCTTATGGCAGAGAAATCAGCCTAAGTGTATTCTGATATAATAAAAGATTCATCAAGTGTTGTACAAACCTAATTATGCTAAATATGTTTGTTAGCTATATAACTGTGGCATCAAAAATGTCTCTCCAAATTTCACAAATGCCTCAGATGCTTTCTGAGTGTCACACTCTTCTGAATGGCATCCTTCAGAGCCATGCCACAGCACAATGACAACACACACTGCTAATTCATTAAGTGCATCCCATTCTTATGCTTTAGTTAAAAGTAAAAAGAGTATCCGGCTTCACTTGGAGAGGAGATATAAGGATTCAGACAGAAAAGTAATCATGACAAAAACATTATTGTCAGTCACACATTAATGCTAATAAACCCTGAGGCTAGTGTGCTTATTAAATTGAAATAGGCTGCATCGAGTTGCGGTCTACGGCAAAATAATTTCTGCAGAGTTTTGCTAGACTGATGTAATTGTGTATTGATGGAAGCAGCTTCTGTGTACACAGGTATGACCTCTCAATAGCGTCTCATCCAGCCAGCTAAGCCCTATTGCACATCATTGTAGGAGAGAGCTTGAAGAACTAACGCAGTGCATGATGATGATGTTTTGGTAACCTGAACACAAGTCTAGAGAATCAGATTCAGAATCAGAGTAAGATTTATCATCAAGTCAGTTTTTACTTACAAAGAATTTGCTGTGGTCTTAAGTATGATTGATAAAAATTAAATAAGATACATTATACAGAGAGATAAATGTATAAAAGTACCTTAAAAAACTCCTCTCTGATGTTGTATTCACAGAAATAATCTGCTCAAAATTCATCCCCATCACTTGTTTCCTGCAGTTTCTGCAACTTCCAGTTATTGCTCTTTCTGTTCGAGTTAAGGCCCTGATCACACATAAAGCATTATAGCAGCTGTAGATGCCTTTTTTTAAACAGTTTTTAAAGTCAGTTGTGCGGAACTTTTTACCATTAATAAAACTGTCCTTAGTTCGTATCACCCCCCCTTGAAGATCTGCATATTTATTTGAACCAAACAGCGACAAAAAAGCCTTTCTCTATATGGCTATTTAGCGTAGCCTCGCTCAGGTCGGACACACAGTGGAAGTCAGCAAACCAGAATACGGCACCCGAGGTGGAAGTGATTCTGCTCGCCCGCAGCGGCCCGCAGCGATTAAACCACAGAAGAAGGAGCCGTGTTTACAGTGTTCTTCGAGTAAGCAGTACGCAGCGAGCATTGCTAACACCTAACAGTTTTACCAGAGATGTATCTATGAGGACTTGGTTGTACTTTTGATGTCATGGTGGATAACGAAGGAGCATCATGTAAAATTATCTGTGACTGTGACCATGAACACAAATATACAGCAGGCGGTTGTCCTCAGTTTATAAGAAATTCAGAGCTACACCAGAATATTTATGAACAGGTCTTACTTCACTACTAACTTTTGTAACATTAGCATGTTAGCATGTTTCCACTAATTACTTGGACTGACCTAATGTTAGTAGCGTTAGCTTTGCAAGCGAAGGCTGCAGGTAACAGTTGTGCTGTGTTAGGATTATGTTATATCTTCACTGTGTATCTTCACATAAAAGACGACGATTTGGGAGGTATGCCCTTTCTCTATCATTTTCATATCGAGACAACATGATCGATATCTTTTTTGTGTCTTTACGTCCAGTGGCTGGGTCTCAGCAGTTAGCATGGCGCTTATAGGGGGTCAGTACATCCTGCGCTGTGATCTGCGGAGGGATACACTGGTGAGCAGGCACAAACGTAGCTTGTAAACAAAACTCAGCTGTTTATTTAGCCTAGCGATATCTCTGGACTATAGTAGCTGCAATGGACGACTTTGAACGCGATTTTGAAGAGTTTCTTGTAGCGGACACAGACCCAGAGCCATACCTGTTTGAGCCGGAGCATACAGATGAGGAACTCCATGTGTTGGATGTTGAGCGGGCGAGAAGAGAGGCTGAATCCTCTGCTCCCATTTTACTGCACAGAATGGGATTCGGTGCTACCATCATTGGGGAGATATATCATCAGGAGGAAAACCGCCGCAGAGAGTGCACCACAAGGAGTGAAAACCTTGCAGCAATCACTAATCCTGGTGTGATTGAAACTTTTTACATGTTCCTAAGATGAACTGGAAAAAACACCCAGGCCTGCAGGAGCTGATGGACAGCTTTCAGTCAGGTGAGTAATATCGTCCATGTCATCTCTTTGTTTGCTTTTACCGAGTGACCTAGCGTACCTGTCCCAGAGCCAGCTGCAGCTGTTGCTCATCGGTGTATCCCTCCGCGCAAGATGTACTGACCCCCTACAAGTGCCATGCTAACCGCTGAGACCCAGCCACTGGATGTACAGACACAAAAAAGATATCCATCATGTTGTCTCAATATGAAAATGATAGAGAAAGGGCATAACTCCCAAATCGTCTGAGTATTCTTTTCACATAATAATGCAGACTCAGCAGATGACTTCCGAATGTACACGGCTGCTTCTCATTGTTTCCAGTAGCACAACAACGGTTATTACATTACCCAGAATAACCTGAGGCTCACAGTACTACGGTAGCCTTAGTAGCTCAAAATACACAACAGATTAGATCAGAACAGAAAGACAACAGAAGAATTTACTGAGTAATTTTGCTGTTTCCACTAATTACTTGGACTGACCTGACGTTAGTTAATCCTCTCGCTCTCCAAAACAAATGCATGCGGTAATTGCCAATCTTACGACACCAGGCTGTGGGTGTCATACCGCTTCGACCAAAGGGGCGCTATAATCAACGAAAATGAAAAGTTCCGCACAGCTGCTTTAAATTAGATTTTTGCTCATGTTTTTTGCGTGGCACCTGGCATTTTTGCCGGAGGGCTCTGAACCCGTTGGGCTCTAGGTTCGCAGACCGGGCGAGGCGGGGGCGCAGCGCAACTGCGCTTCGCCAACTGGGTGTGGCCAGGCAGATTTTGCAAGTTTGGCACATCGTGCGCCTGGTGCAGCTACTCCTCTTTTCCACCTCCGTCCCTCCTACCTGCGCAAGTCGGAAAGAGGGAGAAGGCGTAGAGTGGGTTTTACACACATCACACCAATCAAATGAGCCCCTCTCCTCACCCTTAAATGCGCCGCGCGAAGGCGTAATGAGAGTTTACTTAATTCGCAATGGCAGAAGAGAGCAGCAGCGTCAGACGGCCAATCTTCTCCCAGGAGGACACTGATGTTTTGGTCCGGGAGGTCCAAGCTCACAGTGTCCAAATATACGGAACTGCAAGCAGACCTCCACGGGCTGATGATGCAAAGGTAGCCTGGGAGGAGGTCACCACAATTGTAAATCAATGTTGCGTTTCTCTCGTGCGCGCGCTCTCTCTTTCTCTCTCGCAGTCTCACTCTGTTTCTTTTCTTTTGACTTTTCTAAGATGACAGATGCTGAATATATACTCCCTATCTGATGCTGTGGCTGTTTGTGGTTGGCTGAGAGGGATGTGAACTCATTAGTTTGCAGCTGTGTTAATCAAATCAGGTTGGGTTTCCATTACGCGTGCCAAACGTGCCAAACGGTGCCAATCCCCTTTGATCTGACATCAGATGTGACGGGACAGTCGATATAGAGATACATTTATGTGCTGATTGCAGATAGTTGCATTGAATAGTTTTTTTTGGGGTATTTATTGTATTGTTAATGTGCCTGACATTCTGGAAACCTGCCTGTGAGGTTTTGGCGACATGTGCGTACTGTCCGCCGGTCAGCTAAACTTCGGCTTACACCGGCTGCGCTCTGCCTGTGCTGACAGTAGACGTGGTTTCAGCTGACGAGCTTTTAGCGCACCTTCGGCGAAGCCTTTTGGCACGAAACTGTCACTGTGCCAAGCTGGATCTGTGGACACCTCCCCTGCTGCGCCGCCACACCCATCTCAGCGCACCTCGGTCTGCCAAACTACCAAACTGAGTGCGCCTCGGGTTGCGCTGCTTGAAACTAGCTCTGTGCGGGGTTCGCCACACTGCGCCGCGCCGGGAAACTAGAGCCCCTTGAGTTGAAAAAAATTTCAACACAGAGCGGAAAAGTGCCCCATGTCATCTCCTTTTTCCATTGTCCAATTGGATGATTTGAGAGGTGGGCCTTCTGTGGTGGTCATGACAACAAGTTTACAGTTGGTAAACAATGGAGGAGAAACTGGTGGTTGCGGTTGCTGGATACTTTGAGTGATACGGCCCGGCGATAGACAGCAGGTTGTCAAAGTGTCCTGGAGTCATCCTTAAATATGCCTGGAAACGGCCATCATCGAGGCGAAGCTCCTGGACCAACTGGTGGTACTCCCCGTGATCCGCCCTATTTTTAGGGTCTCATGTACCCACGCAGATCTCCGTTTCCCTGTGCCCAACCAACTATTTGCTAACAGCCTCTCACCCTCAACTGGAGCTACATTAAGTACCCTCTGCCTGAACATTTATGGAGATATATTTGTGTCTTTATTACATGCAAGAAAATAAATGATATGAGAGGGGAAAAAAAATGTTTGAGAGAAAAAAAAATATGAGAGAAAAAGTTTTCACACTGATAGCAAAAAATAATAATATTTGAGACTAAAAAAAGTTTTGAGAGAAAGTATTTTGTCATAGAATATAAAAAAAATAATTTGAGATTTAAAAAGATTTCCAAGAAAAAAAACTCTCTCAAAAACCTTTTTTTTTTATTCTCAAATATTATTTTTTTGCTATCAGTGTGAAAACATTTTCTCTCTCTCAAAAAAAAATGTTTCTCTCAAAACATTTTTCTTCTCTCTCTCAAAACCTAAGTCTTTGCTCTCGTCAGGATTTTGCTCTCACTGTGAAAATAATGTCATGGGCGGGGCCACGTTCCTTATTGGCCAGTCTCAATCAAATTGACAGCTGAGTGAGGATCGTCTTGGGAGTTGAATTCAACTGAATCATTCATCTACCATGGTGGATTCACCGGCATAGATGTGCTGCGTTATTTGGGAGCGGATATGCATATAGTATAACGTTATGCATGTGTGGCCAAATAGAGAGGAGAGGGAAATGAACCGACAACACCACCTGTGGAATTGCACCCCAGGGAATACACTCAAACCTGTAGACTACTCTAAACAACAGAAGGTCACACAGATTCGTACACTGGTAAATATGGGGACAGGAGACGGACTTCCAAATAAAACACAGAGGTCCAAAGCCACATGAATGCACAGCCACGTTACAGTGTGCTTTAATCCGTCTGTGGGAAACCGGCAGAACAGCAGTGGAAAACGGAGCGGCCGCACCAGGGCTGGAGGCTGTGGATAGCTGTCCTTCAGGATGCCCAGCTGACGGCCCATGTCACCGTGCAGCCCCACACAGTGCGCAGAGGAGGAGAAGAAGCCACAAGCTGTGGCCTCAGCTACAGCAGGACAGAGAGCAGGACACCCTGTTAACATAAAGTTAACAGAACTAGCAGAAGTAGAAATAAAAAAACAGAGCGAGCTTACCGGAGCGAAGGGAGCTTAAGCACAGCGCACAGCTCAAACCCAGTCACCGTCTCGCAATGAGGAAGAGCAGACACCACGCTTTTCCCCTCCGAAGCTGCACACAACAGGAACGGCCAACGCCGCTGTAAAGCGAAGAGTCACGGCAGCTGTGACACCATAATACGCTTTAACAGTACACAAACATTGCAGCACCCATGCCTACCTTATAAGTCCCAAGTTTGGGTACAGAAACCGGAGCACGACACACACAAAGCACGCCAACCGGAGCACGCCACACACAGCCCTCGCCAGGTAAACGCCAGGTAGAAGTGAGCGCGCCCGTGAGGGGAAGACGAGACCAAATAATGCAGGTGCCACCACTGCGCAATTAGGCTCCGACAACTGGAAATTAGACCCAGCTGATGCCAATTAAGGGCAGTAGTAAAGTAACGTTAATGGGATAACCTAGCTAGATGTAAAGTGCAGTTAATAACACAATCTCGGTAAAATAACGTTAGGTGAGAAAAGGGATTCATTATAGGAATGATTTTGATAACCAACTTGCTCAGCTAGCTACCCATCAATTGTGTGTGTCACCATCTTACCCAAACATTGAAGTCTCTGCTCCCAAATAACGCAGCGCATCTATGCCGGTGAATCCACCATGGTGGATGAATGATTCAGTTGAATTCGACTCCCAAGACGATCCTCACCTAGCTGTCAATTTGATTGAGACTAGCCAATAGGAACGTGGCCCCGCCCATGACATTATTTTCACAGTGAGAGCAAAATCCTGACACAAGAGCAAAGACTTAGGTTTTGAGAGAGAGAAGAAAAATGTTTTGAGAGAAACATTTTTTTTTTGAGAGAGAGAAAATGTTTTCACACTGATAGCAAAAAATAATATTTGAGAGTAAAAAAAAGGTTTTTGAGAGAGTTTTTTTTCTTGGAAATCTTTTTTTAAATCTCAAATTATTTTTTTTTGTATTCTATGACAAAATACTTTCTCTCAAAACTTTTTTTAGTCTCAAATATTATTATTTTTTGCTATCAGTGTGGAAACTTTTTCTCTCAAATATTTTTTTTTCTCTCAAACATTTTTTCCCCCTCTCATATCATTTATTTTCTCGCATGTAATAAAGACACAAATATATCTCCATAAACATTTAAATAACTAGCTACTAATTACTGTAAAATTTTAAAAAAAAATAATCGGTAGATTGATTACACGGGAAGGTTAGTATAAGGACGTGATAGGGTGGTTGCCTGGCAATAATAAAAGGCACAGCAAGTGTTTATTTTCCCAGTGGCATTCAATTACAAAAAGGCTGTGCGTTGCGCCTCGCATTTTGCAACCTGCAAAATGCTTTCTGTGTGATCGGGGCCTAATTGTACATTTCAGCAGTTGTTCTGTACTGTTATACATCAAAGATATTATGTCATATCTTTAAAATATGTCACTAAGTCATGGGTTGTCAGTTTACTCAATAACAGAAAAGGGATCCCTTAAGAAAAAAAGGTTGTGAACCACTGATCTAAGAAAAGGAGTGTTCATTTTCTACATGAATTAATGAATGGTTAAATTATACTTTCACTACGCCTGGTGCTCTGCTGCTCTGTTTGTGCACAGAATACTCTCGGTGCTCCAGGAGTGTGGAGTTCTCAATAACGGAACTATTAATATATATATATATCTATATATCTATGTCTATCTATCTATCTATCTATACATATGTACATATATATATATCTATATATATGTACATATATATATATATATATATATATATATATATATATAATAGTAATAATTCAACAGCTCTCTGAAGTACCGGTCCAGCTCTAAAAATAGAAAATCAGTATGCGGACACATATAAAAGAATGTGTGGGAAACACTGGAACTTTTGCATACAGATATTTCAGAATACTCATTTTAGCTGTATTATCTTGAATACTGTTTTGAACCCTTTACACAGAGAGGAGCTTCCCACCACTGGTCAGCCTAATCAAGAATTTGAAAGTTTGTGTCCATGCATGGTTCATCTCAAAATATTCTTTCCTTTTGCTCTCTGCATTATCTTTTTTGTTCGTTCTTCACACTAAGGATGAGGTTTCTGTCCCTCCCTCCCTCCCTCTCAACCCCTCTCTCTCCCACACACACACACACACACACACAAACACACACACACACACACAAAGAGGCGTCCTAACCTACACCGTCTCTATGCCTAACTTCCTTATTTAATGTGCTTTGGATGGTTCCACTTGTGGAGCTGAATGAACCAGCACACTCCTCTGGTCCTAATTGCCTGCTTTCGTCAGCCCTTCCCTGACACACTCACACACATCCACACAACCCCTCGTGCACTCACGCACTCTCTGTGAGGTGCTAGCGCCCAGCGTGGCTAACGATGCACAGCTACAAAGGCAGCATTGGGCCCAGTTATTCCGTTAGCCAGTCTCTGTGCAAGTGCTCCCAGCAAGCGTGCTGGATTTTAGGGTTTAGCGTCCCACTGAGACAGAATAATGAGTGTATGTTTCTAATCTGTGTGCATGGCTGTGGGTGTGCATGTGTGTTTGTGTGCAACTGCAATGCTGGAGAATAATGAGTGTGTGTTGCTAATCTGGGACCTAGGAGACTACCTCTCCCTGCTCCTCTCACACTGTCTCAAATCAGCGGCCTCTCTCTCACTCTGTCTCTTCTCTCCTCCTCTCACTCTCTGTATGTAGGCTAATTTAGCGCTGGCTTTGATGCGTTCTCCTGCGGGCCTGCGTTTCTCATATCCAAATGCAGGGATTAGCCGTCTTTTATTCTCCAAAGCCCATCTCATCCTGTTCTCCCTCTTTCTGTCTGCTTGCCGTCTCCCCGACCCTTGGAAACAGTGGCAGGGACTTAACAACCTGACAACAACTGCTTTGTTGTTGTGTTTTTGTGTATCGGTTGTTAGCTTAGGCGCTTAGGCCTTTGTGGGCCTGGTGTTTGCATGTGCGTTCTGGGGATACGTGTCAGTAGGGAGTGGGATGTAGGGGAGATTTGCCAGGGATGACAGGAAATAAAGATGAGGAGAGGTGAGGAGAGAAGAGAAGATGGAAGAGGAGAGTAATTTAACAGCCACTATCTTGTTTTAAGATTCATTAGGAGGAATAATGGGAAATTATGTGGAACTAAGTTACGTCTCTGGGTGACATCATGAATCCCTTTGTAGCAAGCTTTGTGCTGGTATTTCTCCATGTTTGTGTGTGTGTGCAAGTGTGTTTTGTGTGTGTGTGTGTGTGTGTGAGTGAGAAAGAGATGGCAGGTCTCTTGGTGATATTCTAAATCCCTTTGTAGAGACAGGGACTGTCACTTCTGAGCGTGTGCGTGATGAAAGTGAGTGTTAAGCAGCAGACGCAGCCAGCATGCTCCCACAGAGACAACACACACACATACACACACACGCACACCCTCACACCCATAGATTGAGAAAAAGTCTCTTGATGATCTTTCAACAGATCTGCAGAAGTGGCTTAGGCAGCTAGTGCACCTCTGGGACCCTTCACAGACTTAGACACCACACACACAGACACACTCACACACCTTTCAAACTCAAGCTCTCAGTCAGACACACGGTGCTTAATTTGTATATGAGGGTCACAGAGTGGCTACTGACCTGATGGGTCAGTGGTGAGATAAATACTCACAGTGCACGTCAAACACAGCCAAACACCAACTGCAGCCCTTAATACAATCATTATAAACAGTGCTGTGTAACTTCAGCCCACCTGTTAGCAGGACTAAGATCTTATTAACTGCGGGCTTATTATTAAGAAATTAGTAGAAGTTACAGGATAATTTCCTGACAAATAGTTAAAAAAAAAAGGTAGACATTTTTTACTGTAATATAATTTGAAAAGTACAATTATAATAATTATAAAACATTTTTCTCAGCATTTCTTCCTAGTTTTTTTAAAAAAAAAAAAAATTTTCTAATAATTTTCCCCCTCTCTTTCTTTTCTTTTTTCAGGTTATTGTCAATTTTACTATTTTCAATTTGCAGGACATTTCTTTCTTCACAAGAAAACTGATTTCTCTCTAGGTTTCAAAGGGTTAAGCCTTAATCAAATGTAAATGGGTGAGAAATATAAAAATTAGCACAGTCGCACAGTTGTCACAAATGGGAAAATTAGCTGTAGAGACCAAAACTGCTGTTTGTACCAGGCTGTAAACATGTTTATTTCTGCTGTAATGTTGGGCATTTTAACATGGTGGTATGTGGGGATTGATTTGCTTCTGTAGCCAGCCTCATGTGGCTGTTCAAAGAACTGAAATTTTTGACACTTCCATGTTGGCTTCATTTTTCAGCCCCGCAGGTTGCCACTTGGGCAGACTCAACCTGCATACCACCAACCTTATATCTCACAAACACCTTGAGAGAATTTCTTAAGATTTGGCAGAAACTTTCACTTAACGATAAACTTAGATTTTGGTGGTCAAAGGTCAAAGGTCAAGGTCAGTGTGACCTCACTAAATGTGTTTTTGGCCACAACTCAAGAATTCTTACGCTAATTATGACAAAATTTGACACAAATGTCTAAAAGGATATAACAATGAAGTGATGACATTTTATATCCAAAAAGTCAAGGGTCAACTTCACTGTGACATCATACTATTCTGCATATAACTCTTTTCTGGCCATTACTCAATGTCATGTTTCAGGAAGAGAAGGGGAGACATTTGGTCAGATACTGAATTGGGGACACTACCACCTTGAAACTGTGCTCAGTGTCACCATAACAACAGTCACCCAAGTCAAAATTCTAACTAATCAGAAACATTAATATCATCATCATCGTCATCATCATCATGCTACTCCTGTTTCTCCTCTGTGTCTCTGTCTCCATGTCGTTGTCATGTTGTGGCTGTAGGAGTCTCTTGGTTCTTTGCTCTGTGTTGACTGTGATTGAGGGTGACCTTTGACCTTTCTGGCTCTATGGAATTCCATACATGGTGCGTCTGTGACCCTCCGACCTCCAGCTGCGCTCTGATTCTATTGGCTGAAAGGCTCCCTGTTGCTTACAGCAAAGTGCTGCCAGTCAGAATCAAGGAGGTCAAAGGTCGAGACTCGTGGAAATGAGACTATGGAGTACGGTCAGCCTTTTACAGCGTACAGCCACAATACCATCATTCTGTACACACAGTGGTGCACATGAGACCAAGAGAGGGACAATGAGTGATATACGAGAGAATTTAAGAGACACAGAGGACATCCAACTATTTTTTTAGGATGTAGTTTTTGCAGGATGAGACTGCAGGGATATATCTATAAAATGAGACTACGTCTGCTGTCTGACAGGTTAAAGTTTAGATAATAGTTTTACTCTTTGTCATCGTCCTCTCTCTAGAATAAGTCTGCATACTCTGGGGGTTTTGTTTAAAATACATATGAACATCTGACCGCTTGTGTTCCTTGTCTCATCTGACCTGTTTTAAGCAATGTTGGCCTGTTTAGAGATCTCAGCAATCAATTTGGTGAGTACCATATAGAGTTAGGCGATATGACGCTAAACTGTGCAACGATAGAAATGTGTCCACCAGTAGAGATTTAGCAATACTGTTTATACTCTGGGAACTATTTGGAGCAGGCTGTACCACAAATCAGGACTGAATTTTTGCGTGATCTCATGATTCTCACGTGGTCTTGTGAATCCAGCTGCCTCGCAAGGTACTGTGATTTGGGTGATATGGAGCACGAGAGTGAAGCTGTAAATGGAGAAACTTTGAAGCTCAAAATTGCTGTTCGCATCAACCTTAAAGCTTCAGATTTGAAAGACTTTTAGTCTAGTTTTACTCTTTCAAGTTCTTTGTATTTAACTCAAGTGTCATCTCACGTGAGGCAGTTGTGTTTTTGTGTGTATGGAAGTTCTAAATAAAAGGAGAAAATAATCAAATGTGATGAAGTATGGTTATATTTAAACAATGTCTTAATTGAATTTACAGAACCAAAACTGTACTGTGATATATACCGATACAGTGATATAAAATTACATATACCATAATGGAAGATTTCGGCAATACTGTCCACCCTAAGAACCATGTTATGATAACTGAAATTATGGCCCAAACTAAAAGAATAAGATTTAAGTATTCTTGTTAATGACAGAATAATCTAAATATGCAACACCAAGTCAAGGTCAAAGCAAATCCACACCATTGGTATCAAGTCAGATGAGTGGCAATTTAATATCTAACATGAGTCACAATGTCTACACTTTTCAGTGAATTATAGAAACTACTTTCTCATATGACTTCAAAAAAACAAAAAAACCCCAATCTGCTAACATGCTACAAATCTTTTAAAAAATCCCAAATCTCAACAACCTCAGTTATGCCTTAACCAACTCTCAACATAAATTGGTGGTGACTGGTAAATAAAATGATGTACTTCATACTTGAATTGTGATTTGATCCCAAACCTCTGAACTTATTTCCTGAGCAGCAAACCTGTAACCCCCTGAAGCTCTGCCTTTGAGGGTATGAGAACTTCAAAGATGTAATAACTTAGCATGCGCTCAACAACGTCAATGTCCAGGCTGTCCAAAACTTTCTGTGATTCCTCTGTAGTCAAACTGCACTTCAAGTATCCCCCACCAACCCTACCCTGGCCCCCAAACTTCTGTCTTTGTCAAAGTGAAATGCCCTCCATCCTCCAGACAGAGGGGTGGGTGGAGGTGGAGGTGAGGCTGTCAGCAGTGGCAGCACCTGGCTGTGGAGCAGCCTTGATCAAGGCCCTGGATTGGACATGAACATCGAACGCTCGTCTCCCTGTACCGCTCAGCCTGTGACACCGTTACAGGACAGGCTGACAGACAACGCCATAACTGTCTCTCTGCCCAGCTTTGAATGTCCTTTAAAAACAGGCAGGTACAGCAGAGTGGAGGAGAAGGAGAGCAGGTCCTCCTTCTTTTTGTCTTCATGCTGACAGGTCAAAGACAAGCTCCTCTCAGTTTGGTCTTTGCACCTGTCTTTACTCCTTTTCCCCTTTTGGTGCCAACCCTGTCTGCCTTCACCTGTCTCTGCTCTTCTTCTACCCTCTCCATGTAGAAAGAACATACTATAGTCACACAACAAATGATAAACACCACCTACTCCTATACTCCCTGCAGAAATGAAGCCGCCTCCAACCCCCTCTGTCCTCCCATCCCTCCATCCTTAAACCCGTCCGCAGCGTGCTGTTTTCTGTTGCTTCTGTTGTGGATTAGTTTTCATGGGAGGGAGGGAGGGAGAGAGGTGGAGAGCTGGAAAGAGAGAAGAGAAGGTCCAGAAAAGAGCCCTAAAATAACTGTCATGCAAGTGGACAGGCAGTGATTAAGGATTTAACTGATCATCCCGGGGCTGACAGTGAACCAGCTATTATCTAGCAGGAATCAAACGTTGCTCAAAGCCCTGGGAGGCTCTCTGCGCCTCTCAGCATCTCTCAGCTCCTCTCAGAGGCCTGGCCAACATGAAAGGAGACGTCAGGGTCTGGCAGCTGACAAGCCATGGAGAGAGAGAGGGGGAGAGAGAGAGAGAGAGAGAGAGAGAGTAAAGTAATGAGATCTTTATTTTGGCCGTTACCTCAGGGACTGTTGATCTGTGTTGTGGTGATGTGCAGCGGAATACAAAGGCCCACTCTGTTTGTTTATGTGGGAACTCCGTCAGTGTGTGTGTGTGTGTGTGTGTGTGTGTGTGTTGGCATACGTGTGTGTGTGTGTGTGTGTGTGTGTGTGTGTGTGTGTGTGTGTGTGTGTGTGTGTACGTGCGCGCGCATGCTGGATGTCACTCAAAATTAGTGGAGTAAAAGTCATTCATTAATCTTGCAACGCCTAACAAATGACAGGAAACTAGATGCTACCAGATGAATAAAAGTAAATCTTACTGAAGCTGTGGTGAGAACATAATTACAGTTGGGAGGAAATTAGTGAATTGGTTTGTGTGTGTGTGTGCATGTGTGTGCGTCTGTGTTTTATGTTGGTGTGGTTTCTCTGTTTGTGTTCTTCTTCATCAAAGGCCTTTCGATGACACAAGAGACTTTACACTTGATCCTCCTGCTGATCTCCTCACTGAAGTATGTGCTTCTGTGTGTGTGTGTGTGTGTGTGTGTGTGTGTGTGTGTGTGTGTGCTCACCCTGCTGCACCATGTTGTGGTGAAGTCTTTGCACTGTAGAAGTTAAGCTTTACTTCCTGGATGTGTTATAGCACAATGCTAGCACTGGTGTCCGCTGCTTGTTGGACAGTAACAGCAGTGGTCATGAGAGACCCATAGGTGGCGCCTAAATCGGAAGTAAGCAAGTAAGAAGTAAAGTTTTGTTCAATTAACCATACAAGGTGCCATCTGCTCATCGAATAAACATTCAGATCAAGTGCATGTGCCCAAGGATACTTTAACATGTTGGTGGCCAGGGGTTGAACCACTGACCCTCTGATGAATAGACAACCACTCTACCTCCTGAGCCACAGCTACCTCATAAGGACAGTTATGACTTTGGAAGTTTCTTTTATGGGGAAGATGAGTAAATTCACTTTGTTAGCATAACTGCTATAGGTTTATATTTTCTGATTCCTTTTTTGTGCAAGAGAGGGCATTGTGAGGCAATTGTGATTTGTGGTGCTGAGATATATAAATAAAATTGAATTGAATTAAATTTGGCAAGAAGAAAATATACATTATTACAGTATATAAATTCAATTTTATATTTGCATCATTTTTCAGACCTGCATGAATGGAAATACACTGGACATGATGATGATGCACATGATCCCCGGCACCCTTCTATAAGGCAGGGTATAATAAATGGCATGACAACACACAACCATTAGGGGATTTTCTGGTGGCGCACGCATGGAAGTGGAGCAGTGTGGATCAGTGGGGATGAATGAAAAATAACGTGGTAACATGTTACGTGACATTGTAAATGTAAAAATATTCCCCCAAATCCTGTTGGTAATGGGTTTTATTACTTTGTTACCAAAAAGTTATAAACTAATATACATAAAAGTAATATATTACTGTAACCTTCAACACTGAGAAGGAAAAGTTGGGAGAGAGTGAGAGGGCCAAGACATGCAACAGAGGTAATAAGTCAACATCAAACCAGGGCAAGCTCCCCAAACACAGGATACCTGACAGAAATTATTCTTGCATTAACACCATAGAAGGTGAGATAAGAGGTATCAGCAATAGCAGTAGCTCAGTCCATAGGGAGTTGGTCTGGGAACTGAAGGGTCTTCCTTTCAAGTCCCCATCCGGACCAAATATGGCGTGTGGAGTGTTAGCTGAAGAGGTGCCAGTTCACCTCCTGGGTACAGTGAACTCCCAACTGCTTGGGACGCCTGTCCATGGGCAGCCCCCTCACCTTGCCATCTCCGTTTAATGCATGTACAGGTCCTGTTTGTGCATGTGTGTGTATTTCAGGCCTGTGTGAACATGAAAACAGAGTGAAAAATTTGAATTTCCCCTTGGGAATTATTGAAATAGTTCTTCTTCAGAAATTCTATATTTGTATATATAAACTCAGAACAACAGCAAAGTTAAGTTAGAGCTGCAGTTGTATCTCTAAACTCTGAAAGAACCCTGATTATCTGAGATCTGCTTAATGTGTCCATTTGACTTCTAGTCAAGAAAAAAGCTCATATAAATAACATTGTCTGGTCAAGGAGAGATATTGAAGAAAACAGCATACAGTAGTTAATGACGGGAAATTACATTTATTGGACACTGTAAAGTAACTTAAAGAAACTATGCTAGGACAAATATTCCAAGTGTTTCAGCTCTGTCTGGAAACTGAATGACAGCATCATAATGGGCTTTTTGTACCACATTTTCTCAACATGCCTGGCCCCACTGGGGGCCAAGGTATAAGGATCCTTCACACAAGATGCCACTTTTCTTCTGTATCAGTTTCTCCTGTTTTGTTCACACTATAGCACCACTACATTCACGTGTAGCAGCCTTGAACTTGGTACTTCAATGACCACTGCGTTTACTGTGCTTTAGTTGCGAGAACACATACACGCATGCGTGCACATACCCATACACACGAGCTCAGTTGCTCATGCAGAGATGAGTGCTGTGTTCCTTCCTGAGGTCCCTTCACACATTAGACCAGCTCTAATAATAAAAGGGAGAGGAGTCAGAGTGGATCCTTTGAGTGCTCAGTTGAGGGCGGGTGACCCACTTATCCATTCCTCAGGCTTTGTCTGGGCCTCTGGGTTAACCCACTTACCCACTCCCCAGGCTTCTGCCGGGCCCTGGAGTGAAGGCCGGCTCCTTTTCTCATCAAACAACTGCTCTTAATAAAGGCCAGGGGCTGGGGAGGCTGAAGCCCACGGAGTCTTGTGTGTGTGTGTGTGTGTTTGTGTGTGCATTGAGGTTCATACACATACAGACATACACAACAGTACACTCAGAGGATCAGCACAAAAACCCACTTACACGGTCCTCAATAGTTTTTTGCTCAAACAGCGAATTTGTTCTAAACCTTTATCAACGTTTGCTACATCGACACGCAGCGTCCCTGCTTGTGTGTGTTGTCTGTAAGAGGTTTGTGTGTGTTTGTGTGCGCGTGTGTTTCTTCTTCTGTGCTTCTGTATCTGTGTGCATATCAGCTTAGAGATCTCTCTCTGCCTCCTCCACCACCAAACTGCATTTGCATTTTAATTATGTCAATGTTTGTTCAAAAGCATGACAGGCGCTCAGACATGACAAAATGGAAATAAGGGACTTAAACTGGGGAATTACAGCCCATTCGCACATGTTTTGTGCGACACTAACATGATGTACATCCCTGTGTCCCGCATGTGAAACCCTTCTTTTTCACGCCTCTTAATCCTGCTGTGGGGGTTACAGAGGAGGCTCGCTCAGGGGAACCTGAGCGGTATCAGAAGCACAGGAAGGAATTTATTATCTGTCATCAAATTTGCTATGTTCCATTTTTCAAATAGTTTTGTTTCATGCTGTTTTGCTTTTGTGCACCCGTTCATCTTCAGTGTTCATCCACCTTTCCCTTGTGCAGTGGTCAGTGTGGCAGTAGTAGCAGCATAATGGCATTTTGAATTTTCCTAAATCGTCACAAGTGGTCTTCAGTCCAGTTGCTTGAATGGAATCCTTCAACATTTTGAGGAAATATGATAAGGGTGGAGACAGGACAAACAGTTGCATTTCCTAGGACAGCGAAAGCAGGACCCCCCTACTTTGCCTTACTTCGCCTCTGATTGGCTTACCCTGACATTCTTAGCCTAACCATAAAGCCTAGTTCAGACCAAAGATTACGATGAGACAAAACTGTTTAAGAACGTTGCAGAGAAATGCTGCAGTGGTGTGAACTGGCCTGTCTGAACTCACCTCGAGCTGACTTAGCTGGTCAAATCGTTGGCGGCTGGTTTTGGAACATAAAGCACGGCACCTGTTTCAACATCCAATCAGCTTGTAGTGAAGTCCAATGGTCAAGTCAAAATGACCGCAGATGGCGTGTTTGCTTGCTGCAGCAGGTGCTCTGTTCTGTCCCCACCAAGCCCTCTGTTTCCATCCTCATGTGTGCCAGTGCTGGACGATGGGTCACTGTTGCTGTATGTGCTGTATGTGTGCAGTATCTCACTATCACTATCCTCATTTAGATTGTAAGAAGCTACAAATTATATTCAGCCACAAAATAAGCCTGAAAAGCTGGAAATCAGAACGGAAGTACAGAGAGCTGTTACATAGCGATCATACATCATGTCATCTAGTTGCATTGGTGTGAATCGTCAGGTTTTTACAACATTGCAGAATGGTGCATTTCAAGTAGTTGCATGTTTCAGCTCGTCTCATTGCAAATCTTTGGTCTGAACTGGGCTTAACCAATCCCAGTCCTCTTGCCTTCACCTAACTAATTCAACCAATGAAGGCAACAATTACTAGCCATTCAGAGAGAGAGAGAGTAGGGTGGGTTATGCCTCTGTTATCCTACCAGCTACCAACACCTTCAAAGTTGACTAAATAATACACTGGGGAGAGAACAGGATACCAGGACACACTGTGTAAATGATGTTCAGTAGTTTGTGATAAAACCACCAAAGAGTTTATCTGAGGCATTTTAAAGCATTTTCTAAGAGGAGAGCAAGAAAGGAGTCAAAAAGTCAGCAAACTGTCTTGCACAGTGAAGTCACTTTCACAGAAATACTCAACTAATCCATTTTAAGTTTTTAATATTACCTAACATTGGCAACTCCTGAGTTTATTCAAAAGGCCTTCTTCATGGACATGTGTTATAATAGGAGAAGCAGAGGTATAAATAATAAAATGAATGATGGCTGAATTCCATTTTCATTTAGCTGCATGGTTCCAGGGTGCTGGAATTGTGCATGCTGGCTCAAAGTCACACTGCCATCTCAGGGCTGGGTATGATGTAAAGAATTACGATACCAGTACCAATACCAGTGCCCTTAAAGTGACCCTTAAAGTGATACAAATACCAAACGAGCACCTCATTCAATACCTATTTTTTCAGCTTCTTTTGATATCCATCATGTGAATAGAAGCAATCATTTGCTTATGGTGCTACTTGCCCCCACAGGCTTGTAGTATAGCCATACTTTCAAACATTTTGGTGGCATCTCGGCATGCTGAACTGCCAAGTCTGTCAAATTCATTGCGCTCGATTTCACCACACCACACACTGTATGGTTTTAAATGTCTCAATAAATCGGAGAACAATTGCAGCGATTGGCTGCGAACAAAAATATAGTCATTTTTTCTCCACCTGAGTAGATTGAATGCAGGCATCGCTTGACTGGAGTAGATTCAGTACTACTTGGTAGTGGGTTATTTTAGTTGATACATTAAAGGTTTCGAGCACTGATACCCAGCTTTAGTGACAAGTACAAGTGTCTGCTGTGAATAAAGTCTATTGAGCATGGGTATATTTTATTGCTATTGTGCTATTTCTCCAGTAAAAAGTTACGCAGTCTCTCTTCACAAGCAGCATCCAGATGTGGATAAACACCTAAACAAGAGAGCACACAAAGTTCCCTTGAACTCCTGACACACTACCTATCCCTACACTCCCCCCTTTTATCACTGCCTGTATTTTTTTCCCCTCCCTCCTCCTCCTCCTCCTCCTCCTCCTCCTCTGTCTCTCCAGTGAGTGGCAGGGCCAGGATGGTGCTTCTGTTGTGTGTAATAAATGCTGTTGTATTGAGCCCACAGGGAAACCCTACTCTCCTCTCCCAGCCATTACTGTCTAATGGCCAGATGATGGGAGAGACACACACAGAGCCTGTCACAGACAGGCTGATATACTGCCCTGCTATGTGTGTGCACATGCATGTGTATGTGTGTGTGTATGTAAGCGTGTGTGTGTGTGTGCATGTGTCATATAGAGGCTGATATACCACCCTGGCCCCTGGGCAGAGGGGGGGGGGGTAACAGCAGTAACTCACTCGCAACCTGATCAAGCAGTGATAAATCTTCTGAAGCCATCCTGTTTCCTGACACTCACACGCACGCATGCACACACACACACACACACACACACACACACACACACACACACACACACACACACACACGGCTCCACCCTCTCACTCCCTCTCACCCACTGAACCCTTAGGGCGACATTGAAAAGGATACGCGCATCACTTAAACTGTCCCCAATGTGCATTGTATTACAGGAGAGATGTTATGGTTCTGACTCACTGGAAGTGTATTAAAAGTTTTATCTTTTTTTTTTCTTTACCAGATATATAAACTCGCTCTTGCCATTATCCTTTTCCTCTAGCTTTAAAATTGGATAGTGGCCGCTCTTGCTGAAGTAGAACATGTTATTGCAGTCAGTTAATGTCATTTTAACATTTAGCAAAGTAGCCTTGCTCCTCCTTTCTGAGCACCAAAAACACCGTCCACATTGTAGCCATTGAAGGTTTGTGATGGATTTTCAGTGTCTAAAGGCTGGTGAAATTCGGTCTGGTGCTCAGGTGGTTTAAAGATCTCAATCTTTCCTCATGGCTATATTTTGGAGGGAATTTATCGATGGTACACTGTACACAAATAATGCCCAAGGACAAACAATTGAAGTTTTATTCTTTTTATTTTTTTAACCAGTTCTGTTTTTTTTTGGTCAACAGTTCTATTTCTGTATCAGTATGCAGCCATCATTTGTGCTTTGGACAAGATAATAGCAGCCTCTTTTAATTAGGAGTTATTTGCGTCAGCTTGAATATTTTGTTATGTGCCGAACTGAGTAAAAGTGTTTAAACTTTTCAAGCCTTCAACCTGTATTCAGTATTTGATCTTGTTGTCTTGCTGAATGCTAGAGCGTCCTTAATGAATTCCAGACTTGGAATTCAGACTTCTTTTGTACTGGGGGCACAGTGGCTGTCAATAAAAATGTTTTTTTATTTTATTATTATTTTTTATTATTAATGTGTAAATGCATGCAAGCACATGCATGGGCATGTACACTCACACACCTGCACACACATACAGCTTCACAAACACTAAAGAGAACACAAGGACTGGACAGTGCAAGGACACCAATCCACTTCAGCTACAATCAGACCAACCTTGAGAGGCACAGGTCCTTTCTCTTCCCCCCCAAGCTTAAAAAATAATTTGAATACCTATATAACTATGAAATTTGCTTGCTTTGAATGGAAAAACTCATAAATACCCAAATATTTTTGATTGCACTCCTTGTCTCTACAAAACCTTGTCTCTAAAGATAAACACTGAAAAGGCTCTATATTTATTTTTCAAATTTAGCTTTGACTTATTTTATAGCACTAATTGGAGCTGTTTAAACCAGCCCCTTGAAGGAACCAATTATACAAACTGACAAAGGACTTGCTGCTTTCTGTAACTCATTGTGGATGTGTGTGCATACATACACTGTAACACACTAACAACATTCTAGCATCTGCTTTTTTTGGAGATTCAAAATGCACACATTAAGTCAGTATCTGTTTTTTTTTTCTTTCGTAGACATTCTTGTTAGTCTGTATGTTTGTGTACCTTTTATAAATCATTTAAGGTGGTAACTGCAGTAAAGCATGTTACATTTAGTTTGCCATGGGCCTAAAATTTCTAGTAAGACCTTTAAGAGGACCAACCACCTATACGTGTCTTCACCAGTGACACATGAAATTAATTCAGATTGTAAAGAAGATGTGAGTCGCTGTCTAGGGTCAGATGTTCGTGTGTGTTTTTTCTCTGTCTGGCCTGCGACAGTCTTCCGTCGTAAAGCTCCCGTCTTACCTGAGGATTAGGTGGATCAGACATTGATTGACAGATCCTCCTCTTACCTCCTCCCCCTCCTGCCTCCTCCTCGAGCAACGCCGTGTTTGGGGTTACGGAAGAACACAGGCGGGAAACCATGACTACAACACACCCGAGAGGGACTCCTGAAACATGAGGTCTCCTTGAGACTGTGTACCTTGTGTGTGTTAGTGCGTGCACTCATTCACGCAAATGAGCGCACTGTGTATACAAGCCCGCGTGTGTTTGTTATATGTGTATGTATATGTGAGAGTCTGTGTGCTGGTAAAGGAAGATGAAAGGTGCGTGTGTTGAGCCCTGCTGTCAGTCCCTGCCATGTTTTACAGCCCGTCCGCTCTGCACAGTGATTAGAGCTGTCGACTCTGATGTGATGACATGGGCTGAAACCACAGCAGGGGAGTGAGAGAGAGCGCGCGAGAGAGAGAGACAGACAGACAGCAAGAGGCAGTTTGAGGGTCAGTTGGAGATCAGAGAGAAAGTTTGAGAGAGAGGGTTTAAGAGAGAGTGTTGACCTTGACAACAGCTGCAGCAGCAGCTCTTAAAAGTGCGGGCCGGCGTTGGACCGCGTCTCCAGCCCTGATGGTTCAACGTACAAGTCACTACCTGCCACTGTAAAGCTCTCAGCCCACCCATTGCTTACTGAAAGTCGGCACACAGGAACACCTTGTATGGCAGGGTTGCAGACAAAACTGATGATGTACAGGTGCACCGTGTAAGTGCATTAGTCTTTTAGTGAATACATTCCATGACAGCTATAAGAGGGAAGAAACCCAGATTTTTTTTTTTTTTTAGATTTACAAAGCTACTTTAGAGCCTCAAGGAAGGCATATACATAGTTGCTGACACTTCTTCACATACGTGCACTTCACAGGCGTTCCCCTCCCCTCTCTTTCACCTTTAGCGTGCCCCATTTCCATATGTTCTTAATCGGGCCGGAGGGAGGGAAGAAAGAATTGACGGGGGGGGGCACTACTCAGGGCCTGTTTGGGTTTAACGTCTGCTCCTGCTCTAATAGAGGATAAATAAACACTGCTCTGTTGTGGGGTGCACGGCTCCCATAGACACACACACACTGAAACACACACAACCCACCTTCTGGTTGCGTGGCCAGTCAAAGCTAATACAGCAGAAAATGGCTTGCTCTCCTGTCCTCCCCGTGCGCTGTTGCTGTTATTACTGGAGCCTAATAAGGCCCAGATGCCTAATATTAGACGTAATCTGTCAGAATAGTTTTGTTTATGTAATTTAATTTTTCCAGGCAGTTGTTTCCAATTAGGTTGTTTAAAAGTTTTAATTGAATTAAATGGGAGATATCTACATGAAGAGAAATGGCACAAAAAAAGCAGGGCCAGGGCCACAGTAGACATGTGGGAACAATGCTGTTTTGGCCTGTGCGTGTGTGTGTGTGTGTGTGTGTGTGTGTGTGTGTGTGTGTGTGTGCGCGCGCTCTCCATGATACACACCTATCATTACAGCTTTCCCATTATTGTCAAGCCTCTCAGAAGTGAGTGCTGTAGCGTCTATGGTAATTATGACGTTATGAGGTGGCAATTACATTGAAATGTGTTTGACTGTCAAACGCCCACTACAATGACATGTCAGCCTGCTGAGATGAGCATAAAATGGTTGAAATGGAGAGAATGAAAGAAATAATATTGAGTGACTGCTTTGCTAAGAAACTGACTCAGATGGAATTCTAGGCAAGAAATAAAAAGGCCCTGCGTTGTGCAAGGTGCCTGACCATTTCACAGCCTTTAGTTATGACGGCCTAAAATAAGACTTGTAACTTGTAATGTGTAACTTTGAATTTGCAGAAGTTGGACTTGGTTTCTCATTACTTTTTTGGCTGCTTATTATTCTCTTTAAAGACACTGTGAGTGGTGGGAATTTGGAAAATATCTTGACCTCAATCTATTCCCATTTCAACTCAGTACACAGTATTTATAGTTGTTCTCCTTTGTAACCACAAGGGGCACAAATGAGCAGATATGAATGAGGCCTCCTTCCCTGCAGCTCACGCCTCAGGCCTGACTGTGGAGTCTAGCCAGTGTGGTGCATGATATATGCTGGAGGATGTGTTCATCCCTGTTTATGTGGCACCTACCCACTCACAGTATGAAAGAGTTGCCAGGTTACACAGCTGAGAGTTTGAGAGTGGGGGGTGAGTAGGTAGTGGGTTGGTGATGTTATGGTGTGGAGTGGCGTTTGGAGGTGGGGGCAACCTGTCATATATCCCGAAGACAGAAAAGGCGAATGCGTGTTACAGAGCATTCCAGATGGGGGGGAGGGGGGGGGGGGGGACAAGGATCCCTTCAGCAGGCAGGGCAGTGTTGCGTGACAGGCATTTCATAAACACACACACACACACACACACACACGCACTGAACACAAACATCGCCCAGCTATGAATTGTGTCCTGATGTGTTTTCTCTCACTGGTAACTTTAGTATGGATGATTTAACGCTTAACTGCAATCAGTGTTAAAGCGTTCCACAAGGCTCACTCAGACATAGCTGCTGTGTGTGAGTGTGTGTGTGTGCCTCCCCCAGCCATAACAGACTCCTGGGCTGTTTAGAGAGGCTGGCTACAATGCGGAGGACAGATGTGGAAAACCCCTGGCTCTCCAGACAAGGGCCTCCTTCATCCCTCCTTCTCCTGTCCTTCACTAAGACGGAGGGACGGAGGGATGGAGTTACTGAACTAACTTCCTGGATTACATCAAACACCCTTCTGCATGCAGGGCTGCCGAACCTCCCACCTCCTCCCTCCTTCTCTCTCTCTATCACTCTTGGCTTCTCTCTTTCTCTCTATCTCTTCCTTTGCAGGAAGTGTTGCTGTGTTTGTGCTCCGTCTACTTTGCTGAAACAGGCCTGGATGGCCTTTTTCTGCCCTCTCTGTGCTGAAATGGGTGTCAATTTAAATGTAGAAGAGTTTGAATATACTGTATGTGCGTTCATGTACTTGTCAGTGTGAGTGTGCATTAAGTTGTTCCGGCGAAAAAGATGAATTATTAATTATTAAGACATTATTCCAAACTGCATAATTGACAATGAAACCATACAGCTGCACACACATTGGAAACCGTGTTCAAAATCATAAAAAAAAAAAGCGACAAATGGAGAAAAGTTTTACACAGCCAGGAGAGGAGAAACTTTGCTGTTTGACGAGGGATGCTGTGATTGAGTGAGTTGAAGCATTAAGCAGCAGGTGTTTGTGCTGTGTAGAAGGCATGGCCAAGGCAGCGAGCTGCAGAGGGCAGTCAGTAGCCACTGAGCCACGGAACAAGTTGGGGATAGGGATTGGCTGTTATCTGCCCAGCCGTCTGCAGCTGTATTTACCGCCTTTGTTTGTTGTTCCCTAAGCAGTCGGAGATATGTGTATGTGTGCGTGTGTGTGTGTAAGTGTGTGTTTGCTGTTCCCTGTGCGGCCTGGGGAGGACTGGGAATTTTCTGTGTCAGTGCGTCGGAGGATTTTGGCTGGAGCTTTGTTGATCCTGTCTTTGTTGATCCCGTGTTGTTGTAGTGAGGGGGGCAAGAAGATTGAGGCATTAGCCATGGCAGCCAGGACTTAACCCTCTCCCTGCCCCCTCTCTGCCTTTACCCCACCCCTGAGCCTGGCCACTGGGCAGGGCCAAACACCCCCTCTGACCTATCCCAAGTACCTACTAACTCCCGCATAAAAACAGTGCGAAAATGCTCTTGGTTCCCCTCTTGGTTTTGTGTCATGCTCTCTGAAGCGAGCCAACTTTCAATTATTGCCCCTCCGGTTCACCCAGGCACCAGTGGCCAGAGGTGTGTGATGTTGATTGTGTGTGTTAACGCTCAGTTTGTTTGTGGCCGTGAGCCAAGCGATCCAGACACCTTTTTGCTTGTCTGACTTGTTAAAAGATAGCGAGTTGTGTGGGTGTATGTTTGTATGATGTGCGATAAAGCCTCTGCTTTCATTTACACTACACTTCTCTGCATCTGATGGGCACTGCGGTCTTGGCACTGTCCTTTTGGCATCGTAAATACGTACATACAGTGACTTGTTTTTCACTGACTAGTTCTCAGCTCTCTGTGAGCTGTGACCTATCCCTCTCTGAACATCCTGAAGGTCAGGATAAAAAGTGGCCCATCGAAAGAGTATAGTGGAGTGGAGGCAGGCTGGAGGCTTTAGCTTTCCAGTGTGACCCTGCAGTTCCAACCGAGCCGTGGAAGACACACTGCTCTGCTCTGCAGGAAATCCTAATAACACTGGAGAGAGAGGAGAAACTTCTGCACCCTGCAGTTTAGGTTGCATGATTTAGCATGTTCGCACTGTGCATGTGTGTGTGAGAGAGGCAGAGAGCAACCGTAGAAGAACAGAAACAGAGCTAGTTAAAGACAGAAACAGGAAACAGTGGAGAGATGGATACAGTTTTTCTTTATATATATGTATATAGGGAGAGCGAGAGAGTCAAATAACTAGAGAGAAACACAATTTGTCTTTGCTGTATTACATCGTGCGTGCAACATAGTGATGTGCAGTTTAATTAAACTGTGACCAGAGGCCAAAGCACATCAACCCACTGGGTTTGTCCAGACAGGTGCAAGCATATGTGCATATTTGTGTCTCTCCTCTCTGTCTTTTAGTGTTTGCAGCATTGCCCAGGCTTGCCAAGAGTGTTTTAACAGTCTTTGCTTATCGCATATAAACACGTGTGTAACAGTGCTAAAGACTGATTCAGACCAACCAACCGACACTGTTGCTAACTCTGCTTTAAATTCACAGTATTTCATCAGAGAATGTAGAAAAAGAAATTCTTCCTCTTTATGTATTCTATTCTTTTTGTTTCATAAATGCCCTTTACTAAAACTAAAGCAGTGTATTTAAATACATTAAGTCCTGATTATGTCATGGGGGAGAAAATAGTGGGGATGCACCGATTTATCAGCTGCACATCGTCATTTGCCTTGTTAACTGCCATTGGCCTATAGTCAAATATGAGGACATTCACCATATCTGACGGAGGCTTGAAAGCAGAGCTTGATGATGAAAGTTGTCCTGGGGACAATAGAAAACTTCTTTGGGCCCAACAGACATCTTCCCTGGGACACCTTTGGGGCAAAGGATGCCCTATCTTTTCCCTGATAATGGGACATTGTGGGCAACAGTTCCATGTTGAAATAAGTAATGCATGTACTCATCTAACATACATACATCCAACACGTACTCATCTAACATAAATACATCCAACATGTACTCATCTAACATACATACATTTACTTGTGCTCGTCTAACATGTACTCTTCTAAAATACATCCGTCTAACATGTACTTGCCTAACATGTGCTCGTCTAACATCCATCCATCTAATGGGTACTCGACTAACGTACTCTTCAAACATGCATCAGTCTAACATGTACCCTTCTAACGTACTCTTCTAACATTGATCTGTCTAACATGTACTCGTCTAACACGTACTCCTCTAACATGTCCTCTTCTAACATACATCCGTCTAACACATGCTTGTCTAACATGTACTCGTCTAACAAACATTCGTCTAACATGTACTCGTCTAACATACTCTTCTGACATGCATCCGCATAACATGTGCTCCTCGAACATGTCTCGTCTAACATACTCGTCTAACATGTAACCCTGTAACATGTACTCGTCTAACATTCATCCGACTAACATAGACTTATCTAACATATACTTTTCTGACATGCATCCATCTAACATGCATCCGTCTAGCATGTACTCATCTAACGTACTGAAGTAACATTCATTCATCCAACATGTACTCGTCTAACAGGCATCCATCTAACATGTACCCCTCTAACATGCACTCATCTAGCATGTACCCCACTGACATGGACTCGTCTAACGTACATCCATCTAACATGCGCTCATCTAACACGCACCTGTTTCACATGCACCTGCCTTGCATACACTCTTCTAACATGCATCCATCTGACATGTACTCCTCTAACATATATCTGTCTAACATGTACTCGTCTAACATCAACCTACTGTACATACACTCGTCTTACATGTACCTGTCTAACATATACTTATTTAACGTACGTCCGTCTAACATGTACTCCTCTAACATGGACTCATCTAACGCACATCCATCTAACATGCACTCATCTAACATGTACCTGTTTCACATGCACCTGCCTTGCATACACTATTCTAACATACATCCCTCTAACATGTACTCGTCTTTTATGTACTCGTCTAACATACATCCTTCTGCACTCTCTAACATGCATCTGTCTAACATGTACTCCAATGGCCGCATCTTACAGCAACACCATGATGTGTTCAAGCATTCTTCAGTATTGGGCGATGATAAATTATAACATTACCATGATGTATGTCTGTCTTGTAATATTTAGTTTTTGGCGAGAACCCTGAATAAAGATAGTTATTTGTTTTTTACAGCAATTTTAAATAGATACTATGGAAGGAATTAGGGTATATTATAAGCTATGTAGTTAAAAAGCTTATGAAGCAATAATTTAAAAAAAACTTTCTCCTGTGAAAGAAGATTATATTCAAGGTTGTTTTATTAATTTGTATGATTGAATTTGTGCCTATTTAAAAACAGCATAATGAAGAAGTGAATGACTTTAAAACTGTATATTTATGATAAAGATTTTTTTGTTTCCCAGGTGCTAACAAAAACAAAATAAACAACAACAAAAAATATTGTTATTTGCTATCGGCTAAATTGTTATATTGTGTTATACAGTGGTACTGGTATCAGCCCAGAATTTTATAATCAGTGCATCCCTATAAAAAACTCATGGATTGAACCACCAACACCTGTCGCTATAAACAACACCATTTGGCCCACCTGCTAAAGCACAATATTTTTATATCTAATGTGACGATGAACCCGCAGTACAGCTTCACAGTGTTAGGCTCACCGCCAACCCAATTTATCACACAGCACAAACTCCCACTTGCTCAGCTGCAGCTCATACAAAAATATTTAAACAACACTTTAAACCACATTCCATTATAATCGCTCAATACCGTTCATTGGTATGATACTATGTCACCACATAGTTATCACCACATTCTTATGTCACCACATAGTGATCACTATTTAGCCTCATTATCATCACTCTTAAAAATGGAGGCTAAAACCATTCTTAGAAACTACAAACTGAAATGCAGATCAGCTTCTGCCCATATAGTTTTCCCTTAAAATACTTTCTCACCCTCTCTGGTTTCAAATGAGCGTCCTCCCTATGGCTCTTCCTCCCTAACCAGCAGACACAGCAGTCACCTGCAAAGGATTAAGAGGGTGTGGAGGCGGAGGGTAGCTGGTTATTGTGTGTGTTATGGTTGTTTGTGTGTGTGTGTGTGTGTGTGTGTGTGTGTGTGCTTGGCGGATGGTTGGGTGGTTTCAGAGTCTGGTGGGTGTTCAGCGACCTGCATAGTTAGTCTCTTTTGAAATCTTGACCTGGCTGACTCTGCTATATTGGTTGATCTCTCTTTCTCTTGCTCAGACTGGTTGGTTTTAGGTTAATCTTGTAGTGGGCAGTTGTGGTCCATTTTGACATAGGAAGCCTGAACAAACTTTGGTTTACATGCACTTTAATAACCAGAGTAGGACGATACTTAATTTTTTCAACTTTAGGTGTTTCAAATCACACTTTCCAGATGCACATGCTCACTGCACACAGTTTTAAAAAAAATACAGTTTCAAGAAAGCAACAAGTATAGCCACAGGAGAACATTACTAAACCAATTTAAATACCAGTGAGATCAAACAATTTTTCTAGGGATGCACCAATATTCTGGGCCCATACTGATACCGATGGTTAAAATAGGAATTTGGCTAATAGCCGAAAGCAGTGTTTTTTTTTCTTGTGTTGGTTGTTATGTATTCTCTCTTTTGTGACAGAGAGATAAAGAAATTTTCATTAAAAAAATAACAACTGTTTCAAAGTCATTTAGTCGTTCATTACACTAGCTTTGAATGAGCACAAATCAATCAAATTTATGAAACGGCCTTACATATAATATAACCTTTCACATGAAAAACATTTTGTAAATAATTGCTTCAAAAGTCTTTACTATATTATAATTCCCTCTGTCTATTTTATATTGCTGTGAAAACATCAACAATTTTCTCTTTCAATTAACCCCATTTATCCAAGTTTCTCACCAAAAGCTACATTTTACAAGATTGCATTTAAACACATCATGAGAAGGTTAGAATTTATATCATATGAATATATTTTTCACTCATCATCACTCATTTTTACAGTTGAGCGCTTGAACGCATCATGACGTAACTCAATGCAACCTCTGTTAGCTGTTAGTTCCAGCCACTGACTGCTAACAGCTAATGTTGACTAGCTCTCTTCCTGCTAATTTTACTTGACTTTATTACATCCTTTCATCCGGATGGTGTCCCAGGGAAGATCTCTGTTAGTCCCAAACCTGTTTTCTATTGGCCTGCTTTTTAGCCTGCACAAATTTGATGTGACACAACAGATATCGGCCACTGCCATTGGTGAGTGTCATCTTATTTGCCGATCGGCCAATGGCAGTCAATAAGGAGAATACTGGCTGATATTGATGTACGGCTGATAAATTGGTGCATCTCTAAATGTTTCTGTGATGGTATGGTGTTTTCATTACTGGCAATTGTACTGTAATATTGCATATGGCCAAAGCACAAACACTATAGCAGTTTGACAGTCACCAGCATTATGTGTCCCCTGAAATAGATTTAATTGAACACGAGAAGTGTGGGTAAAATTGCTGGAAGCAACAGGTGATGCAAATGTGTACAGATCTCAGCTACAACTGAACTGTAATTATTCTGTGTAATTATTGCAACAAGACTCCAGGGGGGAAAACAAGTTACAAGTGCAATACTGATAACACTAAATACCTTACCCCACAGAAAACACACAGTCTACAAAATATAAAAACAACATCAATATGTGGTTCATAGTGAAGTACAGTACACAGTGATCTCAGAAGACATTTTGTGATGGCACAGTAGCAGAGGGACAGGTGTTGATAAAATTAATGATGGCTGAAGTTAATTTAACCGCTTCAGTTTCAGTGTTCTGGTATTATGCATGTTGGCTCCCTGTCACACCGTCAAGACTTACTGGGACACGTGAATAAAACAGAGCCATAGTTAGGGTTCTTATTAACACCTGTGCTTTTTCTGCTCTGACAAGTCAAAGTATCTGCTGTGAAAAAGTCTATATGTTTTCATACTGGTAGATAGACCTATGGGGCACATCCTCATCTCTACAAGTGTTTTAAAATGCCCTTTCTATGCCCCCTCCAAAATTACTGCTGTTAATGACATTCCTATGTTTGTGTGCCTGCAGTCAGGTTTGAAGCATGATAAATGGCCTGCCTACAACCTGATTGGACATGCCATCCCACTAAGCTATCCATTACCATCACGATAGGGATGTTACTTTGCTGCAATAATGATGATCATGGCAAGTAAATTATGATTTTGTCAGCCAAGTATCAGTCAAGTGTCAGCATCCAAACATGAATGGCCCCGCCATATATTTTAATATTTATTTTTGGTGTTCATGAAGTGTTAGCTTAAAGGGACCGTTTTCCTCTCACCAGTAGAGCTATTTATCAATCTAGATTGTTTTGGTGTGAGTTGCTGAGTGTTGGAGATATGAGCTGAAGAGATGTCTGCCTTCTCTCCAATATAATGGAACTAGATGGTACTCAGCTTGTGGTGCTCAAAGTGCTAAAAAACACATTTGAAAAACTCAACAGCAATGTCTCTTTCCAGAAATCATGACCCGGTTACTCAAGATAATCCACTAGGTGTGTGGTGATAAGTTCGGTGGGTGTAGTTTGGTAGAGAGATACTGCTCATAACAAGGTCTGTGGATTATCTTGAGTAACTGGGTTATGATTCTGAAAAGAGACATTACTGTTGAGTTTTTAAATGTATTTTTTTTGGCACTGTGAGCACCACATATTGAGTGCCATCTAACTCCATTATATTCAAAGAAGGCAGACATCTCTGTGGCCAGTATCCCCAACATTTGGCAACTCACTCCAAAACAAACTGGATTCATAAATAGCACCACAGGTAAGAGGACAAATATGTCATTTTGATTTGGGGTGAGCTGTCCTTTTAAAAGCAAACCCATTACCGAGACAGTAGCATCAATATTTACCACAAAAATATAGTGGAACCATTGTTGCTGAGAGTTAGCTGAGCTACTGCACACATTTAAAAAACATTAGCCATGTGTTAACTATAAGCTAACACTGCTCAATGACGTTAGCTTAATGCTGAAAGTTAATGTAAGCTAAGTGAAAGCTAATGTTAGGCTGTGTCTGAAATCATTCACTCATACACTACTACCTACTCACTATATAGGGAGTTCTATGTAGAGGACTATAGTGAGCTCATCTGCAACATGAAAAAACACCTTCACACACTACTGAGATCATTTTCATTGCGCCGTCAATTACATCATTGCTGTTGCACAATTAAGACATGTCATATCAGCGTTGGCTGGTGAGCAGTGCAATAGCAACTGTAATGTAAGTAGCTTTCCATTTAATTTTTGTGTTGACATTTGTTTTACCAGTCAGTCATGTAATAACTTGTGAATTTAATGTATGCTTTACAATGTTATGCATTACGCTGTTACGGTACCAATTAGAGCTAGTAGCGACTTAGCTTGCTAACATTAGCTAGCGCTATTAGCCCTAACGTAGATTCACGGTGTTCCGGACACTTGGCACAGTAAAAGTCCCATAAAATATCAATGCGCAGATAGATACGCTTGATTGGTGTGTCTATCTCTGGGGGCAGGTCTTACACGCATACCAAAGTTTGATTGACACATTTTGGGCCAATCATTTGGGAGAAATGTTGAAAAAACAGTCAGTAGTCACGGTGTCCGGATGATGGTGACTGCTCACAGTAATCCGGACAGCTGGCAATTTCCACTCACGGTATTCCGGACAGGTCCGGAAAGTCGTGTTAATAACACAGTAATGTTAATATAAGTTAAATTTAATGTTATGGCTTGAAAAGTTAATAACGTTAAGTTACAAATATGTGTAAATAACTTTAAAACAGCCATTTTAAGAGTGAGATGATGTGTGTGTCTTGCTCGGTCTTGCTGCAGTGATGCGCCGTTGGCGCTCATATTCATGTCAGACAAAGGGCCTCTGTAAATGTGTGTATCCCTTCGAAAAGTCAAAATATTGGTAAAACTAAGTCCTAAATATTCTATGACACCTTAAAGATGTTGATTTCATTTTGCTGATGGGTTATCATGTTTTAAAATGGATACTTTGCGGACATAAGCCTCTCCCCCCCCGTAGCGTCCTGTCCGAAGACTCTCCCCTCCGGCCATTTTTGAGCGTCATACGTGCATGTTGGAAACTCGCGTTGATTTCTCCCAAACGACAGCCCCCAGAAAGTGGAGATTGGTCAGAGTTGAAAGAGGCGGAACCAAAGATGACACAGATATATGTATTACTCATGACCTGGAAGTATTTATTCATTTATTTGCGGGTAAAGGTCAAGTGTCCGGAATACCGTGATGTCCGGAATACAGTGAGTCTACGTTACTCTGTACAGTAACTGTTAAGCACTAGATCAATTGCTAATTTATTTCTATCTCTTCAGGGATAGACAATTACACATTATGTTGATGTTTTATTATATGGCAAAGGAAAACTGTAAAAGCAAACTTGCTAACATTTACAGCAGGTGTCCGTACCATCGGCTGTACACTGCTTTTTATGGTGCACTGTGGGATACTTGGGGATCAATATATAGAGTATAATAATTCCCACTTTACTTTCAGACAGCACTACAAAATGGTGAACCCACTTTATAGTGGACTATGTAGTGAGTAGTGTCCTAGCTAGCCTTGAGGTGCTTGCACATGACCAGCGTTAAAAATCTCTGGCGTTAACGCTAACTTCGGGGTGTCGGGGTACTTTTCAACTTCGGGGTCGCGTTGTGGGCTTCACCGGCATTTTGACGCGACGCCGAAGGTTCAATTTTATTGAACTTCGACCCCATTTGATGCTGACCTTTCTGTGTAGAGCCAATGATTTCGCTGCTGGCAGTGCATGTGTATAATCAGCGTTGGGTCAAGCAGACGGCGAGCGCTGCAGCGTTTGCAAATCGGCAATCATGTGAAAGTGTCTTTAGTGTCGAGCTAAGTGCTAGCTAAAAAGTGCTAAGTTGCATTTGTGTTGTTGTGGGAAAATAGGAAAGAGCAGCGTTGGCCAGAAAAACCTGCAATAGCCTTATTTAAAAACTTAAGTTTATAATGATTTTACGCTTAGCTTAAATATTTAATATGAGGCTAGTGTGTAAATCATGGCAAGTGTCCTCTTTGATTTCTGTTAACCCTTTGTGGCCCTGGCAAGCTAAAAACTAGTGAATACTATCTCATACACCTGAAATGGCCGAAGAAGACTGCCCACTGAAGACATGTCCTGCAACAAGTCTAAAAATTTCAGGTATGAAACCTAACTGTATGTATACTCTTATGTGTTTCGTGCATTAAAAGTAGGGAAGGGGGCAGTGTATTCCTTTTATACTAATGAATCAAAAGGTGATATTCAGGAAACTGTTTTATTCTCAGTCACTAGTATTAGTTACAGTAACCATCACAACGGGTTGTGTAAATAAATACATGCAAAAAATGTATATTCTGCTAAGGTTTGTTAAACTGACTAGTTGCTGGGCCAGGTTGCTAAATGCCTTAATCAAACTATAATATTTGCATTACTGGAAATTTACAGATTTTTTAAAAAATATATATTTTTAACCTTTATTAAATCAAAAGAACTTCTTGAGATTAAAAATCTTTTTCAAGAGTGTCCTGGCCAAGACAGGCAGCAACATAAGTTACAGACAGACAATATAGTACAATAATACAGAATAAAAAAAAGAATATTATTTCTGTGCATGGAAATACTGGTGAATGTCACTGATTGTCATCATTTCTATCTGTATCTTTGATTTTTGGGGTGTATTTAATATTCAGTCACTCAATTCATGCATTTATTTTGTGAAATCTGTGTTCAGCAGTAAACTGAACAAAATCACCAACATCTGTCACCACCTTGCACTTCCTCTGTCTCAGCAGATATTATGCAATCAAAGGGTCCAAGGTTTCTGTTGTGAGCTCTGCTTTTGTCACAAAGTATGCTAAAAATCACCCCTATGCAGTTTACTCAACAAACTCCTGGTGCACAGTGAGGGAGAGCACACAGAGAGAGACCGTTTGAAAGCTTAATTTGGTGTGGAAACGTGGGTATTAACAAGAGGAAAACCAAACAAAAGACAAGGAAGTGAAGAGTGAGATAGTGAGGGGAAACCAGATATTAAAAGAGAGATGGAGAAAGATTACGAAAGGGGGAGAGCTGTAGACTTCGTCAGTGTGTGTGTGTGCCGAGGTCTGTCAGGTTGGTAAGGTGACGGTGGTGTGTGTTCGTGTGTGTGTGTTTTAGTGCGTGTTGGTGAATATGTGTGTATACGTGCACTGTGGAAAAGCAATCACACAAACAAATTAATTAGTCTCCCCCAGCAAAGGGGTTTGATAAATTGAGCTGCTCATCTCTTCCACCACCTTCCCCCTCCCTCCGTCTTTCTGTCTTTCCCCCTCTCACCGTTTATCCCTCTCTCACATCCCCTTTTTTTCATGTCCTGGTCTCTTCTATGCAATAAACATCTCATTACATTGTCCCACTATTAATTGTATTTGTTTATTGTCTGGCGTTTTCCTGTTTTGCATCGTCTGTCAGCGCACATTTTGTTTACATCGTTGCATGTACACACACACACACACACTCACACACACTCACACAGTGTCATGTGTTAAAGCCTACAGGAAGCCCCGTAGTACTCCCAGAACATACAAGCGTATTCTCACCGAGCCTGTGTGGCTTATTTAGGCCTCCGTGCCACAGAGCTTTACTCCACCTGCATTCAGATTAAGTAATATGTTTTAATTATTCATATTTCCCGTTTTTATTAGACCACTTAACTGCAATATTATTCCCCCCGTTTGTCAATGGGCACTCTATATGCCCATCGCCAGGAACAGAGAGAGCAACTTGAACAACAGAAATGTGCAACGGACACACAAAATGTATTCATGAGTTATTTTCCCTGCGCGGGCGCTGGGGGCTGGAATGAAGACTGTGTCTCTATTCAATTATCACACTCACGCACGCACGCACACACACATGCAGACGCATACACACGCACACTCACTGACACACGGAGGCGTTAAGCAGTGTGCACTCATTAAACACTCTCATTATACACAGGAGGAGATCCCTGCAGGTGCAGTTTACCAGAGTTTAGTTCATTTCCTGCTCCTCCTCTTCCTCCTCCTCCTCCTCCTCTCTCACATTTTTCCTCTCTTCTGCTCTTTCTTCTTCTGGCATTATTTACCTCTCTAACTAAAAACTTTGCCCAGTGGGGGTGTGTCGTTGTGTGTCCGGTGTGGGCTGAGTGGTGCTCTCTGACCCCTCTACTTATTTAAAGGGACGTGTCAAACGTTTAAAAGTTTTTCCTAATCTGTGTGAGACCGATGACTGAGTCTGGTGAACATGCTGCAGGTGTATTAACATTTTATGAAGCACATTGGACATAATAAAAACCGAGCAAATACCTGAACACGGCAACATCAGATCTTTATCGCTACTTATTTATTCTGTTTTTGCACCTCTCAGTGCTGCTGCCATCTAATTTAAAGGCCTTTCGCCTGGTAGAAACTTGATTATTCACTATGATTCATATGCTAAAGTGAGAGAGTCTCTGAATGGCTGTTGAGCGGTATTATTTTAGGCGGCTGAATGTTTCTTTGTGGCAAACCTCTCATTTTCTCTGCATGCTCATAGGCTTTCATACTTCCCTGATTGACACGCACACAAAAAAGCCCTTTATACCTGACCCATTACAACTTCAGATGAGCCTGCTCAGGAAGCGTTGGGCCGTTCTCTGTGTGTGTGTATGTGCGTGTGTGCGTACATTTGAGGATGTGATAATAAGGACAGAGAGCACTCTCAGCTGGTGGTGCTGTTCAAATAGTTTCACTGGACTGTGGCTACCTGAGCGCAGATAGTTCTATTGTCTGTGGCCCCGGCAAAATTTGCCTTTTATGTTTTATAATCTTAGTGACAGCTTTGTCCCTCCTGAGGAGAGCAGATTTTATGACCTTCACAGTAAGGAAATTAAAATTGCCGAAAGTTCTAAATGTATAAAGTATACGTGAGTACAACAGTGTTGGCAGCGTTTAATCACACTTTTTTTTTTTTTACTCTGAATAAAATAAGCATTGTGAGTGACAGACAGTCTTTGGTGAAATCAGTTTGTATTTTCAGGTTCGAGCTCTACATTAATTCCATGTATACTATGCAGTGCTCCATGAAGTTAAAAAAAAAAAAAAAAAAAAAAGGATTGAACGCCTGGAACGTCTTTGTACTCTTACAGGGGAAAAAAAGGAAACTGTCACATTTCAAAAATTTAGAGAAGAGTCCATGCCAGATGTTTTAATTAATTTACTGTAATTCATTCATCACTGTCCTGGCTTTTTTTCCTCCGCACAGTGAAGAAATAATCCATTTGTCTCTGGTGTGCAGCACTGCAGTCCTTCTGACCTACTTTCCTTTTCTTTTTCCGCTCCCTGCTGCCATCTTCTTTCTTCGGCAATGATGGAATAAGTTTGGCATTGTTTTTGCTCCGTGGCCTCTCTTTCACCAGGTCGGCAAAACTCAACCAAACAGTGTATATTTAGCTTTTGTTTTTAGAGCCTGTGTATATTTACCTCTGCTGTAGCTATAAATGTGCCCCAGCTTGAAATAGAATAACCTGTTTTGATTAGGTAAACCAGCAGTGTGATGAAAAGTAATTTGTAAGAACAAACATTTCTAGGCTTTAACATCATATTTGGTCATTAAATAAAAAAAAAATATTTTTGTTGTTGTTACTTATTATTTAATAATCTCCTATCTTGTCCTGTAAAGTACACTGATTTTAAAACATTTTATTTTCTGTGAAAGACGCAGATTTAATTTCTAACGCAGACACACCATTTCCATTTGTTTTCAGTAAAATTTGCAAGTGTACTCAATCTGTCTCTCAGTCTTGTGTGACCATGAGAGTTAGACATACACACAGTGAAGTGCACAAGCGCAGGTCTATTGACAGCCTCAAGTGTAACAGGAAGTCAAACAGTTACCTTGGTATCGAAGAGAAAGAAATAGTCGAAGAAAAAGGAGTTTTGTTAGTGAGAAATGTTGCATTAAGTATCATTTCACACTTCCCACCCTTCTCTCTATCTTGCTCTCTCTCCCACTGTCAGTTTGTCAAATCCTCTCTCCCCGAGCTTGTTGTCACCTATAACTCATTCATCACCTTGCCTGTCTCCCTCGTCTTTGTATCATCTAATTCAGCAAAAACTGGATCGAAACTTCTCTGCTGGAAGGCTCAGGATGTCAGATGGCATAAAACCCCTGTTCCACAAAAGCTAAACCCCCCAACCCCTTTAGGTTCAAAGCAACAGACGCACTTCACATGACGCAATCATTTTGCATTGATTGTTCCAATTCTCACTTGCATTCAGCTGTTTTTGTTCAGTGAGAGATAACATTCAGGGAGCGGGTGATTGTGAGTGTGTGTTTGCACAGAGATGGGAGTTGAGGAGGCAGCATCCCACTAGGGTTTGGATTCTTAAATATGCCTCCCTTGCTTTTGTTAAATGTGATGCAATAGTGATGCAGGGCTGTCAGTGTGTGTGTGTGTGTGTGTGTGTGTGTGTGTTAGACAATGAATGAGTGAGTAGTTGGGAGTCAGCGCAGATCTGAGTCTGTGTTTAAGGCTATTTTTCAAGCTGGAGGAAATTATAGGTTCTCCATTGATGAGAGAGGGAAACCCCTCCCTTCTCAACCTTGCCATCTCTCAGTGTGTGTGTGTGTGTGTGTGTGTGTGTGTGTATTAATAAGAGCATGTACGCCTGTGTACATGCACATAGATGTGTTTTGCACAAGCGTGTGAGTGGCAGGGCTGCTATCTGTGCCATCACACGTGGATGTGTGTGTTAATAGAGAATGCCCCATGCTGCCACTGCCTTTGTTTGCCAAGGACATACATATGCATGAAGACCGTGTACGTGTGTGTATGTATGTGTGTGCATGGGGGGGTTTACTAATTACTAGATTTCTATCATGAATATGTATGGCCGCATCCTTTATTATGGGATTGGCTTAAACACATCACACAGACGGACGAGTGGCAGAGAGAGGAAAAGGGGGGGGGGGGGGTGAGGGCTTGAGAGGGGAGACGCCTCTTCAGAAAAAAAAAAAAAAAAGACAAAAAAAAGAGTGGTTTTCTGCTGCCATTGATTTGAACCTTCAGCCTCCACTGTGCTTGTTTTTGTTCAGCAAAATAATATTCATATTTTCCAACTGCCTAATATACCTAACCATACCGTGTCCTTTTATTAGGTTTAAATTTGATTACCAACAAAATGACAAAATAAAGTAGAACTGTGGTGGAAGAATCTGGGTTTATTTTAAACTATGCAGTCATCAGACATTGTTATGTTGTCTATACTAACCTCTGATGTTGCCTATTTTATCACATAAAGCACTAAGAGCTTCAAGTTGTTGCTTTATGGTTGTGACATCTTTGGTAAGGACGCTTCATGTAATGTTTCTGCAAACTAACAAGTGTTTCATTTCATTTATTTTAAATGCTGCTGTTATTAAATGCATATAAGAGGTTACTTACTGTGTGGTAGAGGATTCCTTACAACATGATGTATTACTACCTTACCCCCAAAAGAATTAAAACCTCTCCTCATTAAGATTAATTCTGTCTGACAATGATAAAGCAACAAAAATGAATACATTAAATCATAGCTGATGTGCAGCAGTAATTTGGGGCTGGGCATTTTGAGGAAGAAGAAGAAGGAGGAGGAAGAGGGAGAAGATGAAAAAAAAGGTGAGGAGGAAGACAAATAAGAAATACAGATGGGTCTGTCAGCAGAACTGCCAGGACCATAACAAACTTACCATAACTTAAAATTTCTTATATTAAAAACACATTAGAAATCATGTGTTGCCTGAGTAGGCCTTAGCATGTATATTCTGCATGACTCAGGCTCAAACCCACAACCTCAGGCACCAAGGGTACGTCAGGATCTTGTTGAGCTGCCTGCCAAGTGAGAAACCATAGATTGGCTTCACACTATATGGTGCAGTGTATCACTGGTATTTCATGTAAAGGCAGATTAAGAAAATTTGGTTAACGATACAAAATCCCAATAATTTTGGTACTTTATCTAGACAACGCAGAGATGTTTTTAGACATTTTTTCTCTGAAATTTACCACACTACTGCTCCATGACACCCAAATTTTCTATTTTTTTTTCATGAACACTGTTTACACTTAAACATTTTGATGCACTGTGGGTTCAGTTTTTGACATTTCAAAAATCTGTCTGCATCATTTGTGCAGGGCAGCCTAAAGAGTTTGGTGTCAGAAGTGCAAAAACAACATGGATGGGAGGAGATAGGTTTAATTAGTTTTATACCTTTTAAGAAAAAAAAGAGTGATAAACTTTGCCATTCCTGCAGCTTGAAGCATTTGAACATTTCGGCTCACTTGGGGCTTGGGGCTTTTCAAAGTTTAAACATTAGACTGTAGCTGTAGTGCCACCATCAGGACTATTAAGCCCACAATAAAAGAAGAAGAAGAACAGCTTATTTAAGGTCCTCTATACTTGTATACTTTTGGGCATGGCTGGATTGCCAACAGCCCAAGAGTTCATCTTACCTAATGCTGCAGACCCCCAACAGCCCCATGTTTCAGTTTTGCAAGTTGGTTTCACTGTGAGTTGTAGTGAGATTAATTGCAAATTGGTATAAGAATTTAAACAACTAAAATACATTATCAGCTAAGATGGGTCCCACGTAATACCTCATCTATGTTGTAGAGGGGCTGTGTAGTTTTAAAACCTCATTTTAGTTTACACTGTGACCCCATAGGATCAGGTAGTACTCCAGCAAAGTAGTGCTGGTTGATCTCAGGATCCAGGGCCCAACACCAAACCCCTGCCCCAGCGGTCACCCAACCTGTTGAAAGGACAGTTCACCCCAAAATCAAAAATACATAAATCATGACCCAGTTACTCATGATAGTCCACAGACCTTGCTGAGAGCAGTTTCATGTAGGAACTATTTTCTTTCTACAGAATTACCCCCACCAACCTCATCAGTTTGCAGAAGGAAGCGTGTACCTGCTGCTAGCTCACCTAGCACCCCTGAACTACTAATGCTACAGCTCAACCATCTTGCACTGTTACGAGCATGATCTGTTCATCATTAGTAGATACATGCTTCCTTCTGTGCTGTGATATTGATGGTGAGTGTAGTTGGGTATAAAGAAAATAGTCCCTATATGAAAGTGCTGCAGGTAAGAGGGAAATTATGCATTTTTGGTTTTGGGTTGAACTGTCCCTTTAATAAAACACCCATAATAATGTGTCATCTTTTTTAGATAATCATGCGTTTTAGATGTAAAATCTTGATCTGCAAAAACAAAAACTATACATTTTTAAAGTAAAAATACAATACCTTCTAAAAAGTAGTTTAATAGCATAAAAGTGACAACTCAAGTGAAGTACAAGTATCTCAAAATTGTACTCGAGTAAATGTTCCGAAGATTATACAGCTATTACAGTCTTATAGTCTTTGATCTGTTTGGTGCTCTCATATACATTTTTCTGTATCACTTACTGAAGATTAAACAGAAGAAGCTTTCAGGGTCCATGTGTAGAGCATTTAAGCACCATGCCACTTCATCCCTGCCTCTCTTTTTTTTTTCCATTGCCACCTCTCTACTCAGCTCTTCTCCCTCTTTTTCACACACAATGCACAAACGGTCCCAATTTAAACTTACATTCATGCGATCTGACATGTATACAAAATACCAGGCATTAAGTATTTTTCTGGCTTGTATTGTTTTTCCACATGGACAAACTCAATTACACGAACCACGTCTCTCCATGTGAGACGTGGGAGACAAAAAGTAAAAGAGCAGAGGGAGTGATCAGGGATGTAAACAATGTACAGAGAAGGTAGCAGTCGGTGGGGAAGAATGGCAAATCTCATAACAATTATAGGTCACCCTCATTCTTACTGTCAGACTGTCTTTGGTTGTCTGATGTTCTCCTTAAAAAACCTTTTCTGACCGTGCTGTTACTTCACTGATATTCAGCATCTGCGTTTGTTAGTGCCCTAAACAGGAAGAAGACTTGGATCAAGTGACACCGATTATCTACCTCTGCTCTCTCTTACTCTGTGTCCCTTTTATTCTGTCTGTACACTTTCCGCTTTCACTTTTGCTCTACCTCTGTTCCACTCACCCCAATACCCGGAAATCACACAATCAGATGACTATGAAAGCTGCTATCTCGTCCTCCCTCCCCCCCCCATGCCCCCCCAGTGCTATACCTCTGACAATAGTCTGGCAATCTGAGCAGAGCGAGGGAAATAAAGGAGAAGGACAGGTTTTTAAAGAAGAGAGAATGTCAACTGTCAGTCTGGCTGTGACGTCGGAATCAGTGTAAGCCATCAAACTTATATCCTGAGAGAGAGAAGAAAGAGGAAAAAGGGGAAACAGAGAAAGAAGGCAGCGTGCCTTTAGCCAAACTGTAAAAAGAACGAAGGGGAGGGAAAAGGGCGGCACGAGTGCACGCCAGCTAAAGAGGCTGGTCATCCTTAGTTTGTAGGGGCCTGATTTGTTATTTTATTCCAAAGCTGCTCTCAGCATCTCTCCACCTCGTGCAGGGGCCGGTGTGATGGGTTTGAGTGTTTGAGAGGCCATGCTCCTTTTTTTGCATGGGAACGGTACTGACGTGAGGTGGAGCGACTGAGAGGGATAGAGAGAGAGAGAGACAGAGAGGGGATCAGGGCCGTTGGTGTTTGTGAGCGTTAACACAGACATCACAAGTTACCAAAGTGAGAGAGGGCAGCGGGGTGCAGCAGGGCGTTGAGCTGGAGAGAAAGAGAGGTTGCAGAAGAGAGGAGAAGAGGAGGAGAGGAAGAGAGGCGGCCGTGTTTGAAGAGAGCTGTTGAGATAAATCAGTATGTTTACGTTCTGGAGGAACAAAGTGTTCCGTTGGCAGAAGAGCACTCGACTGTCCGTTTCCCCTCGGACTGTTTTTACCGGACCTTTTTGTGTGTATGTGTGTGTTTAACAGCAGCGTTAAGGCCAGTTCTTTTGCCATTAAAGTCTCAATATTTAGGGGATCTTCCTCTTGTGGACAGTAACATTAGCACATCAATATTGAGACTCAGTGAGAGTGAAATGAAGGTATTAACATTAAAAAAATATTGCTGTGGTTTCTCTCTTTGAAGACTGAAACCACCATAAATGACAAGGTCACTGACTGATTATATGTAACTTACAGTTTCACTGACCATGTTGTAATTATGGGACTTAGTATATGTGAGAAGAGGTAGGTGTGTGTGCCAGAAAGACAGAAATATAATAAAATACTCTCCATGCTTGTGTACTGCATTTCTAAATATTTACTGTGTATTCTCGAGATTTGTGGATAGTCTGGGTGAAACACAAGAGGTCCTTGTGCTTTCTATTGTGTCAGATGCCTGTGTATGTTATATAAAAGCACACTTTTAACAGCGTTCATGTAAATCTAATCGTGAGACGCTTTTTTTTTTTAGCACTGTTGAGGACTTTTGTGGAAACAGGTTTGAAGCAAAGTTTCGAAAATATTTTGTATTGGCACTGACGCTCAGATATCGCATCACGGCAAGTATCAAAACAATTTCTGTTGCTATTGAGAGCAGGACAGCGTGAGACAGACAGAAATGTGCAAGACTTGCTCTGTAATTTAACATGCAACATTATTACAAGTGTTATTGTCCTAATTTACACTTTTTCCATCCTTAAAAGCCTGTTTGAGCTCACAGTCAGCACGGTGTCAACAAGGCACTCAATACAGCCGAGGTGCTGGAATAAACGCCACTGACTGCTGCCATTAGACAGGTTAACAGTGTCAACAATGTGGGAACTGATGACAAACACACACATACACAGAATATTGCACTGCAGACATAGACAGACAGAGACTGTGAAGCAGAACAAGGACTAAAAGCAAAGAATAAAAACAGACAGAAGCTGTGGCTGATAGCAGAACTTGAGCGTATCTCCTCCGGACTCTAACACGTGTGACAGCGCCAAAGTGGAACGGTGCTGCGGTAATGCACGATATCAAGCAATGAGACGAGAAGGAAACCGTCATTATGTATCTGTAGCGATTCCCTCCCTTCTCCTATCCATTGTCCTTACATATGGTTCGTCTATCAGTGTCCAAACTGCCCAGAGCAGAGACAGAAAAGGGGCGTGTGGGGTGTGGTGGATGGGCTTTGGCGCTCTTGCGTACAAGAGAGAGGAGAGAGTGATAGCCATTCTGCTTTTATTATCTAGAATGTATCAACTTAATCACAGCTCCATCCTCTCCCAGTCCTCCCCTGGGCTCAGTGGGAGACACTGAAGGAAAATTGGAAAAGTATGGCTGGGCTGGAGGTAGAGACGAGTGGAGATGGACAGAACAGAGGGATGGGAAGGGGGGGTGTACTAAGAGTAACTACCATAAAGAGAGGGGCAGAAAGACACGGAGGAGAGAGAGGAAGAGATAAACCTGTTAATTTTTCATGGCCAGCCGGTCGTAATCACAGTGTTCGGTGCCCTCAGAGCCTTTAGAGTTGGCCAATTTGAGAGTGTGCATATGCGTATGTGTGTGCATGTGTGTGAAGGAGGAGAGATGGATCGAGCTTCATTACCAAGACTTAGGGGACGTCCCCTCCCCAGCACCCCCCACCCCAACCCCTCACTCTCCCCTGTGTCCCTGCCTGACTGCCCAAAGTTATAATAGTCACTATCATAAAGACACATTATCCTCTGATAGGAGACTGCACTAGTCTTAAGGCTATAAAAACACTCAAACTTCATTTATTTGCCATATATGGCCCCAGATAGAACTAATGAACTAACGGGGAAAGTGTCAGAGCAATCACAAAGAAACCCGGATAAAGTTTTTTTTTAGTCACCAATTTGGAAATTATTTGACCACTGGCGCAAAGTGTGTGTGAGAGCTAGAAGAGACAAAGCTGATGAGGTTGCCGAAGCTTCTCTGCCGCTTGAAAGTTGCTGGATTCGAAATGTACCATTTATACACTCCTTGCCCCTACCACTTAGCCCTGAACCCTCTGTTTTGTGCATTCACATCTCAGGGTAGGGAGTGTTTTTGTTGTTGGGATAGAGGGGTTGTAACGATTTAGTACAAAACTGTGACTCAGTTGTAGAGAAAAACACCAAACACCAAGAACGGTCGATCAGATCCAAATCTTTACTTAGGAGATCAGGGGTCATACGTGTGAAGGCAGTCAGTGAAGGCAGCAAAATCTGTTCAGGGAAATCAAGAGGCAAAGTCCATAAAGCCAAGCAAAAACCAGGGAATCCAACATGAGGAAAAGGCTGGAGAGCATGAACACACTAAGGCGACAATGACAATCTGGCTACTGAATGGGGCTTTAAATACACAAGTGCTGCTACACACACGTGAGTGGAACAAGACACAGGTGAAACACAAGAAATAATCAACAAAGGCGGAAAACTCAGGAAGTAAAAGAAACACTAAATACATTTCAAAATAAAACAGGAACTGGACACAAACACATGAACATAGACTCGACAGAATATCACAGGGGTAGGGTGAAATGTAAGGGCTACTTGGCCCTGCAAACAGAGATTCTTTAGAGGCACACTCCGATGTCACAAGAAATCATCGGCAAGATGGCTGAAAAGCAACAAAAGAAACTCATAAAAATTTATGCTGTTCATTATTAAAGATTTAAAAAATATAATAACCATGGTATTATCTTAGTTTAATGTCATTTTAATGTATTGTGGTCATTTTCTTTATAAGGAAAGAAATTGCTAGTATGACTATGCCTCGGTAGCTAACTAGCGAGCCGGCTAACGTTACATTGTTATCGCTGATTTGAGTGGTATAAACCCCCCCTGCCCGAATCATATGATGCCTGAAATTTAACTAAAGTCCAGCAGCGAAGTTGCTGCACTTGTAACTGCTCCTCTAATATCAGAGCCAACTGGCATGGTAGGAGCACGGGTTGTTAGCGTACGGAGCACTGCTAGTTGCTTGGTAATGAAGCAGTGTTCTTTTTTATTTGATCACTTGTTTGATAGATTGATAGTGTGAAACAGTGATGTGAGACAAGAGAAATCGCCACAGGAGAAAGGTAAATGGACCTTTCTAGTTATCCGATCACCGAAGCGCTTTTTATACTACTGGTCACATTCACGCATTGGTTGCCGAGTCTACCATGCAAGGTCATCTACTCAGTCATCATGAGCAATTTGGGGTTCGGTATCTTGCTCAAGGATACTTCGACCAGCAGGCTTGAGGTGCCAGGGATCAAACCACTGATCTTCCAATTGGTGGACGACCCCACTCTACCTCTTAGCCACAGCCGCCCAAGAAGATGGCAGATATTCGCAATGTCTGGCAAGACTTGTTCTATCTGTTAACGTAAATGCTAGCATCCATCAGTAACAACGATGTATCAGGGTCTTGAAGGGTTGTCAGGTTTCACAGGAGATTTCAGCCACTACACCCTGTAACTTTGTTCCAAGGGGTGAGGTGGCACTCAAAAACAAGGGGTAGAGGTAAAAATAAGAAACGTGACTGGGCCTTTTCTCTCCCCTTCTTTTGCTAAAACGAATAAACCTAAACCACAGAGAACTGACAGTGGTGTGTGTGAGATGAAAGATTATGCCCTGTAGAGTGGCGCAGTGTCAGTGACATAAAATACCTGGCACTGTATAAACAACATTGTTCTAGAACATGAGCTCAGTCCAGTACACACACACACACACACACACACACACACAAACACCGAGCAGGTTAATAATGACCATCATCACCCATCCCCAACACACACACACACACACACACACACACAAACACAGTTTGGCAGCACATGGCCATGTAAGGGGAAAACCGCTGTGTGTGTTTACACTAAAACACTGCTTGTCTGAGTGGCTTTAGAGCCCAGGCAGAGCGGGCAGCCTTTTTAACAAGCCTTTAAAAAACAGGCAAACACACACACACACACACACAGACAGACACACAGCGCCTTCTCTTCTTCTTCTTGTTTCATTTCCTCTGTGACGACTTATCTATATGCTCGGTTATTTGATCAGGTTGAAATTCGACAAGTGGTGATCAGCACATTTTGTATAAATCATCACCTGTATGTTCCACTGAAACTGTGTCCCAGAATAGGACATGTGAAAGAGCATGCAGAGTGTTTGTTATGTCAGTGACACTAAGCTGTGGCTGCTGCTTACTTTGGTCCCATCCTCTCCCTCCTTTGTTCTTCATAGCCTGTGTCTTCATTACAAGCACTTGCCTCTGTTTCTTCCGCTGGGGAGAGTGTGTGTGTATATATTTGCATGCTTGTGTGTGTATCTGCAGGTCAGAAAGGCAGCATTTGTTCTGTGAAGGCCTATAAACATCTGCGATCCCTTTTAAGGGATTGTTTAGATTGACGGAACGGGAAAATAAACGTTCTCAAGGAGGCCAGGCGCTCTCTACTGACAGAGATCTCCGCTACCAGAACAAAATGTGTGCGTGTGTGCAGGGTGGGTAGGTGTGTAGTTGTGTGAGTTGAGCCTAAAATGACAGGTTCTTTTTTTGGGAGCTGTTTTGGTGATCAGAGGGCTCTTTTTACCCGAACCCTCCGTGACCTCTCTTCTTCTTCTTCTGTGCACTCCTAACTCCTAATCTACCCTCTACCTCAGCACACTCTCAGCAGCTCACACTCTTTTTTTCCCTCTCCTAAAAGCATGGGTGTTGTTTCTACCCCACCCCCACCGGTTCATACCCACGATAACTCCCTCTCCTCAGCAGCAGAAACTTCTCCCCTTCTCCTCTCTTTTTCATAACACTCCTCCGTACGCCGAGGAGTTGTTGTGTCTGGGTTGCGAGCAACATGTGGAATATATCAAAACCCTCGCTGCCTCTCTTGTCTTGCTCGCCCTCTCACTTATTCACACGCACGCACGCACACACACACAGATCTGGTAGCGGAGCACGGGTCTCCTTGAGAACGTCCAGCGTGAGGAAGTGGGGTGTCCGTCCAGCCGTGATTTAGGTCAGAGGGAAGCAGGGATGGGAGGCTTCTCTGCTCTCTGTTTATTTGAAGCAGGAGCCATTACTGCTGTCTCTGGGCTGTATTTATACACAGACACAGAACAGATGCACGCTGATACAACCGGACTGTGCGCGCAAGTTTCTGTCCGTGTGTGTGCGAGTAAGAAAGAAAGGGCATGCGTATTATGTGACTCGGATGGGAGATGTGTGTCTGTGTACAATGCACAGTGAAAATAAACTGCGGTGATTTGTGGTCTGGGCCTAATAGAGGAAGGGCCAGCACTTTTAGCGGGAACAGTGAGCAGCAGCGGGCCTCAATGCGGCAGCGTTAGGAGTCTACAGGGACTGCTGGCTTCACTCCAGTACGGTCCCAACATACCTGATTCACCTAATGAAAGACATCTAATCACCGGACTGGGGTAAAATAAGCAAGCAAGTCCATCTGCTGTGTGGAGTGCGAGTTAAGGGTTTGCAGCAGAGTAAATTAAAGTGTGTGCATGTGCTCCAGGATTGTGTGCCAACGAGCAGCACGGCCGTGTAGGATCTGTGTGGTGTAAACTAGTCCCATGGCGTCTATTGCCTGTCTGCCATTACTGCAGGGTTGCCACAGCTTGTAAAAGCCTCGTTAACACAAAGACCTGCTCACATGTTAATTGGCTAATTGACTAATTAATTTTTGCATAAAGGCATGCACAGGGAGAAAGGCTAGCTAATTGAAAGTGACTATAGGTTTAATTACGTGAAGAAAGGGTGAGGAGGGAGGGAGTTGAGAAGGTGGGAGGCCCAGATATGTTGTTCTTTTTCCACAGCATTTGTCTTATATGTTTTCTGTCTCACCCTTAATAAGTCCTCGCTCTGATCGTCACATCTCACCTGTCACCTCCATCTGTTTACTGCTCGTTTGTTAACAAATACCTTGCAGTGAAGACGGCAGTCACACAAAACTGTCTGATAGGAGTGTTTCTGTGTCTGTTTCTGTGTCTGTGAGATACAAAGACAGATGACAGGGGCGTCTGAGTGACAGTGATACCAAATAAAAGATAAAAGCATCAAACCAAGGTGCTTCTTATTTTCATAAACATTCCTTGCGCGCTTCATGTTTCTGGGAAATAATTTTGGTATGAATGCCAACCCGCTACAGAGACCACGTCATGCAGCCAATCATCTCCGGACGTCTGTTGCAGAGAGGCATCAGTGTGATCATGCATTCACATCAACAGTAATCTAAGTCCAATTATTGAACAATATGTAAAACTGACACACACATCGGGACAGAGACAGAGGAATGTACGAGCCAACGAATGTCTGTTAATTCAATTCCGACCCACCGCTCGCTAAAACACCACCACAAATTAAATCGGCCATGGGAGCAGACAGCTAACAAAGGAAATTAACAATGATGCTGCCTCTGTATTAGGGCATATGGATTCTCTGCATGTTTGCTGCGTGTGTGTAGCCGCAGCCTCGCGCCTCCGTACGCAGAGAGAGGGGGGGAAAAGGCCAGTTTTAATCAAGAAATCCATTCCACTTTTCTAACCCCTCTTCGCTTCTTGCTCCCCTCCCTTCATGGCAGGCTTGTGTGGAAACAGAAGTGCTAAATTACCCCGGAGCAGTCAGACAAAAACATCTTGTTGGGTTCTAAATTGCTTTGCATGCATGTTAATTGGACAGAAATCCCTGCAGTGTATTTGGGTTTTGAGCATTTGTGTGTAACTTCACGAGTGTGCGCCTCTGTACTGTATCTGTATATGTACAGTATGTGCGCGTGTGTGTGTCTGTGCAGTGTGTGTGTGTTGGGCAGGACCGGTGAGCTATTATAGCTGCAACGGCTTGCAGAGATTTGGAGGTTATCTGTTTTTGTTGGTTAATTGTGAAGCTGATAGTATCGAGGGTCTGGGCCAATTCAAGTGGGCTTTCAGCCAAATTACCTCAGTAATCGTCTGTGTTCAAGTCCCTGGATGCTCTCACCAAGACAGAGCCTGGGAAGCCCTGAAGTTCAATGGAGAGGGGCAGATCTGACCCCAGCTTTAGACAGCTTACACTGTAATTGAAATGATTTTTTTTTTTTCCACGCCGTTATTGGATTGCCGACAAGATTTCACCCAAAATTCCATTTGTGGTCAATTTATCCTGTTTGTTTTTAATTAATGCGGGCAGCTAATGAACTCAGAGGGAATCTTAGCCAAATGATCAGAATTTCCTCCATGTTCCCCCTCGTTATCTTTGAAGCAGTAGGCTTTGGAATTGGAGCATGAAATTGTTTGAAAGTAGAACGGAATTCACTTGGATGGAGTGCACAAACACTGGAGCCAATACAAGCAGAGGGGGACACTGGATTTGTAAATCCACTTTTCATTCACTGTAGCAAGAAATTTCATTGACTATGACTAAAGATTATTTGAAACTATAACTAGTTTACTGTGGCACAGACATGAAGGACTAATGAAATACACATACCGTTATCAGAATTTTTTTTTTTTTTATGTGTTGATTCAATTAATTCAAAAGTGGAGCACGTTGCATACAAGCAGTTTGTGGGTGTAGTAGTCTGTTGGTGTCTTGCTTCCCCTATCTCTCTCTCTCTCTCTCTCTCTCTCTCTTCTCTCTCTCTGTGTAGAAGATAAATCATCCCACTGCTGTCCTTGTCAAACTAGAAAGTATTCCACTCACTGAATGGGTTTAGAAAATAAATTAATAGAATGTAGTTGATGTCTTGAAGCTGTGTATTTTTGAATGTAAAATTCTGAGGATGTGGCAGACAAAGTAATTCTCATCTTGGCTGTTATTATTCATGAAAGATTGAACATTTGTACTTCTCAGATATGATGGAAAGCATGCATAACCTTGACAGATGATCCGTTGATGTCCTCATGACCCCTATGACTGTACTCTGTTTTCTTTTCTGTCTTTTGTCATTGTGCACAAAGTCCCACAATTACTATACATTCTCTGCTTAGGCGTAATATTTTATAGTACTGTAGCTTTCTTTATTTTATATGTATTTCGCAACAGACATCCCCGCGTGTGTGTGTGTGTGTGTGTGTGTGTGTGTGTTAATGTTTGTGCGAGGGCACGATCTGAGGAAAAAAGCAGTAAAGCGGATTGAGACGTGAAGCACAAGACAAAAAATGGTATCAGAAAGGGGAGGCCCCTGACACAACCTCCACTTAAACCACCACTAGACAGGAATTAGAGTGTTAGAGTGCACAAGGTGGAATAAAAATCTGCACGTCAACATTTGGCCTATTTAACCACCAGCGGGCTCGGCGGGAAGCGCTAGAACAGAAAATCCTTCGCATGGTCTTTTCATGCGAAGAATAAGTTGTCGTCATAGTGTGCTATGCAGGACTCCAGGCCATGAATCCCCAGACAGTGACCTCATATCTCGCCCCACAACCCCCAAACACACACACACACACACACACACACACACACACACGAATAGTCTCACACACACAGACACACACCCCACACACACACACACACACACATGTATGCACAATTTACATGTTTTCTGCATTTCTTCTTCAGCTCTTTTCTGTTTCCTTCCAAATCTCAGTCTGTAAACTGCATAGTTGTAGTGTGTGTGTGTGTGTGTGTGTGTGTGTGTGTGTGTGTGTGTGTGTGTGAGGGATAGAAAAACATGCACCCACACACACACCTCACTGCTGTAGATAAGTGTGACAAAACGTTGCTTTTTTTCTGCAGTCATTTAGTTTTTGTGCCATTTCACTTTGCTGTTGAAGGTTGAAGGAATATTCTGCTGATCACACAAACAAAATGCACAAAACAAGCAAACACACACACACGCAAACACGCAGAGCGCGGTGAGAAGCTGTGAACATAAACACTTAACCCTGGAAAGATTCAATGATGGCGGATAAAAGAGTGATTTGTGTTCTGCTAAGGGGAAAATGAGTAATCCTATCATTCAGCGTGACATGCAACACAACACGCCGCATCAGTCACAGACACACACACACATAGACACTAAACACTGCCTATCAGGATGATAAAAGCATGCCTCACCCACACAATAAAGCGTTTGATTTTTCTATTTTCCGTGTCATTCATTTTCTCTTTATGCTGTTGTAAACCTCCTCCATCCTCTCTCTGACTCTCTTTCCCCCAGCGGCATCACTCCTGACACAACAGCACATATTTGTGTATTCATGTAAATATCTCAACTAATCTCTATAAATATATTTATGAGATTTAATACCTTTGTACTATAATACTATGCATGCTGAGCATCGGGTTTTA